>NC_053161.1:1062500-1207500 GCF_016835505.1 Polypterus senegalus
AGGCCCATGGTCATATTTATTTTTTATTTAAATGGATCATTACTCATTTAAGTTATTTTTTTCTGTTATCTTATGGCTCCATATTCTTTTTCAATGGGTACTGTTATTCTGAACCTTTAGTGTTGATGGTTGCTACATGGTTTTTAGGGGTAACCTACTGTCCATCACTGCAAAGGGCTACCATTTTTTTCCACATTTTCTACTTTTTCACTTTTCCATTACAGTGTTGATCTTAAATGCACACAGGAGAGATAACATAATGGTAGACATATATTTGTGCTAAGAAAACTCCGTTGATCTTCACTCTTGACAAAATTGTGTCACTTTAAAAACTACACATAAAAACTACTTTAAAAACTGTAAGTAGCCCACTCCCTGAGATTTTTCCATTTTTTGTTATTGAAGGTTGATTATCTTAAGTTCCTGCATGAACCCATTTCTCAATTAAGAACAGAAAATGTGAAACAGGACTTGCATTGCCAGACGTGACCTTAGTGTCATTGAAGCAGCACTTCGAGGTTGTGTCTTATGATTTATGAAGGTTATCTTACTATCATCAAGGGTGAAGCATTGCTGCTGGAAACTCCCTGCTGGCCCAGGACTGAATATAACATAGTAGTCATCATAAAGGATTATGAAACTTGGCTCTCGAGCAACTTCTGCTTTAAGTGGATAGGGTATTGCTCAAAAACACTTGAAAATATTAAAACAATTTTTAAATAAATCCATCCATCCATTATCCAACCTGCTATATCCTAACTACAGGGTCATGGGGGTCTGCTGGAGCCAATCCCAGCCAACACAGGGCGCAAGGCACGAAACAAACCCCAGGCAGGGTGCCAGCCCACCTCAGGGCACACACACACACACACCCACACTAGGGACAATTTAGGATCGCCAATGCACATAACCTGCATGTCTTTGGACTGTGGGAGGAAACCGGAGTACCTGGAGAAAACCCATGTAGACACTGGGAGAATATGCAAACTCTATGCAGGGAGGACCCGGGAAGTAAACCCAGGTCTCCTAACTGCGAGGCAGCAGTGCTACCACTGCGCCACCCAGTTTTAAATAAATGTTTTTATCCACTTTCACCTTTAAACATTTTTCCTAAAAACATACTTAATGCAATGGGTAGCAAAACCTTTTCTCTTCATAAAAGCAAATTGACAGCTGAGTGTTAGAGCAGTATATATTTATTAATCTGAAACTCTGTAAAGAACTGACAGACGTCACAGTTGTAACCCAACTGATTAAAGTTCTTGCGACTCAAGTGTTGGGTTTGGAGTTGGATAAGAATTTTGTGACTTTGAATATGGCAAAAAAAAAAACAACAAAAAAAAAAACCCAACACTGCTCTGACAAAGAACATGTTTCAAATCTTTTTTTCATCTTCTTCTTCTCTATTCATTCAGGAAGCTTGTTTGAAAATATAGATAAAATTAGGCACTTGAAAGTGCTTCTGTTGTCCACAATTGGCAGTGAAAAATAATGGTTGGACCTCAAATAGTTGTTTTAATTATGTAAGTTAAAGTATTTTTATGCTTAATCAGTATTGAATAGCTGACAAACTGCATTCCTGCATACACACCTGTTTTCATAATCTACCAGCACTTTATCTGTTGTGTTTTGCTGTCTTGCTCTTCCTAGTCTGACGTTTCCTTCCAGCTTCAACATCTAAACCCATGAGAAGGTTTCTGCTCTTAAATGGACTGAAAAACAAAGCTTCTAAAAATTGATCAGAAGGAAGAATTTGGCTGTTAGATGTTTGCTTATTATTCCCCGTAATAAATTGAATCTTTCTGGTGGGCATATGTCAGTAGGAACAGTTGAACTTGCTTATTTATACTTGCTCATTAACTCCTGTCTGACTTTGTCTTTGTAGTGTAACTTTCTACTCTTATATTTTTTTTTTAATATTTTGTTTGCTTCAACACTCATCAAGCCATTTCTTAGTAATTAGTAACTTATTTACCTCTTTTATGACCTCTTGTTATCATGGTGGCTTAATGGTCCTGTTTGGAGCACAAGATTGACTAGAGACCTTGGAATATGTCATAGAGTTAATCCAGACAACTACAAATAGTGTCAAAACAAACATTTCATTTTTGAAACATGAAATAGAATTGAACCTAATTAAAAATAAATACACCAGATTTACTTCTCATGGTTTACAAAGTACTTCCTATTATTGACTTACCCAGATTAAGACAATAAAATTAAAATATACATAAATGCATGGGATTGGCTGTGAAAGAGGCCAGATATTTCAACGTAATGTCCACATTTGCTGATCATGGTGCCACAGACTGGTGATGTGCTACTTGCTAATAAAACAGGACACCCCCATATACATTTATACTGCATGTAGTTTCTTGTCAGACTTAATCAGTTTATTAGTTCAGAAAGAAAAATGTAAGACATGAAGCACACATGAAAAAGGTATTGGGGCCTATCTGTGACCCTGTATAATAAAAATACATCAAACAAGAAATTATTTTCTTACAAAGATAGTGAGTCCAATGTAGAACTGACTCAAAGATGGCCAAAATTCCAGGCAGGAAGGGGTTGGTCCAGGAGGGCAGACAACAGAAGCGATGTCAGTGGTGGAATGACCGTCAATCTTTTGTGTTGCAGAGAGTGGAAGAGAGGAGGCATTCACATGCAACACCAACCCCTGGTTCGGCGGGTAACTGCCACCATCAGATCCCTTCAGCTGCCTCCCAGATACACGTGGTTGACTAAAGGAAGAGGATAAAAATAAAAATGTGAATCTCTGATAAGTTCTGAAACCTCATTATCTACTCTTTTCTATTATTTTTTCATCTTCTTGTTAATCTTCCTCTTCTAATGAAATAGTAGACTGTGATCACTCTTTGCTCCAAACATTTGTGCTACTGCATTAACTACGCAAGCTGTTATTTTCCAATTTCTGAGCTTTCGTGTTCTTACAAAAACTACAAAACTGAGTCTTCCAATTTTTAACTGTTATTTAACAAACATTAATATGTTGTATGTTATAAAGAGATAATTAACTATTTTCGTCTTGTATTACAAGGTTTTCACCATCCTCATCATCACCTTCCTGAATTTCATTCTGCTTTTCCAGATGTTCTGGTTATTAAGTCTATTATTTAGATGTGGGCACATGATGCTGAAGTAGTTGCAGCTTTTAAACATTCTGTGTCATTTCCTTTGGGGTCTGGTAATTGCTGTTATTGGGCACAATTAAGGGAGTAACAACAAAAAAGAGGTAAGCATTTGAAAGTAGAAAAAATATAAATATTTCAGAGTGTCTTACAAATGCAAGTCTGACAATACTGTGATGTTTTGAATGCAATATAATAATAATAATACTGTAATAATAATAATAATAATAATAATAATAATAATAATAATAATAATAATAATAAGAAGAAGAAGAAGAAGAAGAAGAAGAAGCACAGCTAAATAAACAATAAGATAAGGTAGATGTCAAATACCATATATATACACGTAAATTGGGTCTTAAAACCCAAAAAATCAATCATAAAATCTGACCCTGACTTATACGCCCATTCAAAAAATGTGACACTTAATTTATTTCTTTTTTACATCTTCTTGCTTCCTCCAGTCTCGCATCAGTTTCTCAGATGCATGAAATTTTGTTGCAGCAGCGCAGTTACCAATTGATTTTGCTACTTCAATGACGTTTAATTTAAAACCAGCTTCATATTTTCTTCTAATCGAACGCTCCATCGTAGGTAAGGGATGCTCTTACGATAAAGGTGTATGAGGGTGTGAGATACAAAAAATACAAATCAGTGCAAACATCGCTTCAGAATAGTTCGGGTATTACCACGTGGTCACGTAGGCACAATACATAGAAAACAAAGACAGCGTGCTCCGTGGTTACTCTCTCAGGTGGGCGTTAGCATAGCATAATCTCTTGGACCAATAGCGTGAGTTTTCCATATTCGACTTATACGACCGACATTATCAGTGGGGGAATTTAAACATCAGTCTATACGGTAATTCACAGATTGTAAAATTAGTCTCGAGAACTGAACTTGAGACGCGTTTGTCTACATCACCTGATTTTGGGTATTCCCAGCTTTATTTTACTTTAAACATTAGTTTCTCGTATTACACGCACTAAAATACCTCAACTTTTAAATTAAAATTTAAATCTCTTCTATTATAGTAAGTACTTCAATTAAACTTTTAAAAAGAGATCCTGTTGCTGAAATTTGGACTGAATTTAGATTTAGAACAATACATAATAGAGTGCTCTGTCTTTACCTTTGTTCCACAATGTTTACAATTCTTATTATTATGTGTACCAGTTAAATAAACATATTGGTTTTGGAGTCAGTTCTCCAATCTTAATGCATTTATAATAATGACTAAGATAATATTTAATGAATTTCCTAACCTCTGGTTTCTCCTGAAACAAATGTCTATCTTTAATACTGTTTTCCCAGAGTTTTAATTCTGTTTATCTTTAGTCTGGAAAATATTACATTCCGATAGAGACCCTCTTTCCTTTCCAAATAGTTTGGGCAATTTATTGTTGATAAATATTTACTTTATCATTTACTTAACAAAATTAAAATAATTAAAAAAAAGGTTAAAGTAAAAAATATGTTTTGGTACCAGAGGTTACCAGAGGCTGAATCAGGCAAAGCCGTATAAAGCGAACGTAAAACAAGAATCAAAAGAAGAATCTTCAGCTGCAGCCTGGAAAGCAGGTAATCTTCAGGAAGCAGAACTTTTCCACAGAAGGGCAGCATCATTTCATTAGATGGGAAATCATTCTCAAGTCAAAGCATTAGGCAAAGAGGATGCCTTTCCCTTTTTAATGATGAAGTCAGAAAGGCTGATTGTCTAATCACATATCTAAACATACTGAATATGAACAAAAGCTAAAGACATGGATGCACCAGAAATATATCAGGACATACATTCATCGTAAAGACTGACAAACAACCTGTGTAACTGGTCTTATAACTGTATTACATGATGTTAGAATAGTTATTGTATTCCTGTAATTTCTTCATGGGTACATGTATTATTTTTTACATTTATTATAAGCCAGAATGAGTGCAGTTGTTGGGAATTCATTGAAACCACTTTGTCACATTTAAATTTTTTGACAATATTCATTGTTATTTTTGATTTAGATTTTTGGTAACCTTTTAGTTTATATACTGAAAAAATACAGTTATTACTCATTTACTCATATATTGCAAAACCTTAACAAAGGCTTCTTTTGGTCTTAATTATACTTATAAAGCATCAATAATTGGGTTATTCGCCTCTGTGCAGTGTGCTATATTAAGAGGCTTTGAAATGCTGGAAAAATATGAATATGAAGAATTTACAAGTCTTATGCACAAGTATGTAATATCAGGAGAAATATGTGTCTTGTGGCCATTTCAAAGGGAAGTTATTTAGTAGACCACATTGCACAGATGAATAGATATTTAACTAGTGCTTTGTAAGCATTACTGATATCAAAAGAAGCCTTTATTAAGCTCTTGTTACATAAGAGAAAATAAATTACATACTGTAATTTGAAAACTCTTGCAGAATAAGTTTTGAGTAAAAGATTTTCTTGTAACTTTACAAAGCAGCACAGTAATTGTAACATTTTAGACAGGTTTTAAAGTTTATTGTTCAATGTCATCAATTTCATTTTGATTTTTGACCATTTTTCACAGTGTACAAAAATATTTTTGGCTGCACTGTAAGTAATACATGCATTTTTGCAGTATCTAAACTAAAACATTACTAAAATTTTAATATAAAATTTCAGTAACATCAGTACATTACCATTTTGTATAGTTGTATTTTCATCTGCGCCACCTTTCTGTGTTTCTAGAGTTCATTGGCACCAGGAACAGGATGCACATGCCATGATGTCATGGTGGCCTTTGTTCTGCTAGATAAAAGTTGTATCAGATAATTAAGAACAGGAGAGGAGAGGAGAATGCAATATTATAAACAGGCAAAGATATGAGCCATAAACCCCAAACTACCAATGCCAAATTGCTAACCAGAGTTAAGTTTTCAAAAAGACTCAAAACCTTTATCTTGAAAATTAGGCCAGAAGGCTTATTTAAAGACTGGAAACAAAATCAGCATGGCTCCAAACTTGGCAAGCAGGCTTTGAGGCCTACACATGCAAAAAGGAGTCAAGACTGGATTCTTACCCCAAAAGGGAGAGTGGTTCCCCAAGAACCTTTACCTTGTTTCTACTGATGTTTGGACTGTATTTGATTGCATGAATACAGACTCCCTTTTCTGTCGATTTTGTTTTGTGATATACAGTGGTGCCTTGGTTAGTGAGTATAATTCGTTCCAGAAACATGCTTGTAATCCAAAGCATTCATATATCAAAGAGAATTTCCCCATAAGAAATAATTGAAACTCAGATGATCCGTTCCACAACCCAAAACTATTCATATAAAAATGATTAATACAAAATATAAAGTAAAAATACATAAAACAAATTAACAGGCACTTTACCTTTGAAAACAATTGTGGCTGGTTTGAGGGAGATGAGAGAGGGGAGAGAGAGAAGAGGAGGAGGAGGTTTATTGTGTAGGATGACCTTCACAATAACTAAAGGAATCACTGCTGTCTGTTGGCTCACTGGAATCTTTTTCTTTTTTGGCAACTTTAACAAGGAACCTATCCAATGACAGTTGCTTTTGCCTCCATTTGAGGATTTCGCAGAAATGTGACATTGCATTGTTGTTAAACAGATTCATCGCTCGCACATAAAATAAAAAAATGCTTTACACATACACATGTGGTCACAATGCTATAGGAAACAATATCCGCTCGTACGGATGTTGACTATATGAGTAAGGCACGCCAACTAAGATCGAGCATGGGAGATGATTACCCATAATCCCGCGGAAAGAGAAGAACTGTCGGCTCAGCTGTGACCATGTGATGCTCGACTGGCAAAGTGTATATGTACTACTCGTATTGCAAGACAAATATTTTTGCTCGTCCTTCAAAACACTTGCAGACCAAGCTACTCGCAATCCAAGGTTTTACTGTATATATATATATACAGTAGGTATGTGAGGGGGTAGTTAACTGAGTTGGGTGTGGAGATTTGAACTTGGGAGATGGGTAAATATTGTAACTTTGCCTGAGACTGAGAGTGCTTTCTGTGGAGAGAATGGAATTCCAGAAAGTTGTTTTGGGGTCTGACATTGACTTTTCAAACTTAGTTTAAATAGAATAAATCAAAGATGGAGAAAAAGTGAATCTGCTGGGAATATCACCTGGTTAGGGTTAAAACCTTTCCTTTCTACAGTCTACAGATGGAGTCCACATATATTCTCTTGCAACCCTCTTTCTATAATTATTTTGTACTTTGAATGTTTGAAAATGATTATGCCCTATTATTGGATTTTGTCCCATTATTTAATAATTTTGTTGTTATGATGATAATGTTACTGTGTTGGAATATTTATGCTGCAATTGCTACTATGTTGTGATGTTTTTGCTTTTATAGTCTTTCGTAAAAGTCATTTTGAACTAGTTTTGGAATTTTATACATTTTTTTCCATTGTTCAGTAATTTTGTCATGGTGGTTGGATATTTTGCAATGTGTTTTTGACATTATCACTGTCATTTCTTGATTTTCATGGTTATGTGAAATTTGATATTTTTAATATGAGATATTGTCATGGGGGCGGCACAGTTGCACAGTGGGTAGTGCTGCTGCCTCGCAGTTAGGAGACCCAGGTTCGCTTCCCAGGTCCTCCCTGCGTGGAGTCTGCATGTTCTCCTCGTGCCTGCATGGGTTTCCTCCGGGTACTCCGGTTTCCTCCCAAAGACATGCAGGTTAGGTGCATTGGCGATCCTAAATTATCCCTAGGGTGTGTGCCCTGTGATGGGCTGGCGCCCTGCCCGGGGTTTGTTTCCTGCCTTGCCCCCTGTGTTGGCTGGGATTGGCTCCGGCAGACCCCTGTGACCCTGTAGTTAAGATATAGTGGGTTGGATAATGGATGGATGGATATTGTCATGGATTATGTTTTGATTTCTTTTCTTTATTTATTGCCTTGATGAATATTTTGTTTAAACGATTGTTTTAAATTAGTATTTGTGTTTATTGTTTATATGCCTTTTACTCTGTTGAACCCAGGGGGACAGACCCCCTGACATTGCAGCTGGGGGACCACAACCAGTGCGACTTGAAGGTAACCACTGCTGCATTATTTCTGAATATTGGCTCATCTTTGTAATTCAGATTTTTTGTGAATGTTTTCTGTGTTTTTTTTTTGATATTTTGATTTTGGACCTTGTTGTTTTAGAATTAAGATTTTTCAGATTGTAGACTGATTTTGTTTTTGCTTGGTTTGTCTTTTGAGTATATCCTTTGTGACTCCTATTCTGCTTTTGTTTTTATCTATTGTTTTAGAATATTTGTTAAATATATATTTGAATTAGGCACGGTGGCACTGCTGCCTTGCAGTTAGGAGACCCGGGTTCGCTTCCCGGGTCCTCCCTGCGTGGAGTTTGCATGTTCTCCCCGTGTCTGTGTGGGTTTGCTCCGGGTGCTCCGGTTTCCTCCCACAGTCCAAAGACATGCAGGTTAGGTGCATTGGCGATCCTAAATTGGCCCTAGTGTGTGCTTGGTGTGTGGATGTGTTTGTGTGTGTCCTGCGGTGGGTTGGCACCCTGCCCAGGATTGGTTCCTGCCTTGTGCCCTGTGTTGGCTGGGATTGGCTCCAGCAGACCCCCGTGACCCTGTGTTCAGGGATGGATGGATGGATATTTGAATTATAAAGGAACGCTGTTGTTCTTATTGTAGGCTAAGGGTTTTATGGTTACACTCCATCCTATTCTGTTTTTTTAATATAAAAGCCTTTACCTCTATTTGGTGGGCCTGTGCAAGTCTAAACCTTACTTCTTGATTTTGGGGGGAAGAATCACCTAGATATTAAGCCTTGGTGGTTAGAGGCCTAATTCTGGATGTAAAGCCTCCAGCGTCTGAGTTTCGAGAGCCAGGCAAGTCATAGAAGAAATATTACATACTGTTGCTATGCCTCACTTGCAGATCAGGTGATGGTGTGTGTCATTATACTCCACCTATAAAAGATGGCAATAATCTAGTCTCTGTATCCTAGTGTTGGGATCAAGTCACAAAAAATCAGTCTTTGTGTTAGTGTAATTTAGGATTAACTACTGAAAATTTATTTTAAATCCTCTTTATCCTCTATAAAATTTGTTTATGTTTGTGCCTCTGGAGCAAATACTTCCTGGTTAATTATTTTGGATGTTGGCCATGAATATCTGTCATCCCTGCAAATACCTAATTCCTTTGTATTGTTCCCTACCTACCTACCTACCTACCTACCTACCTACAATATGTGTCTCATCTATGTCACTCACTCACTTTGCTCATTTTTCAGAATTTTATTCTAACCATATTTATGCCTCTTTAACTCTAAGTCCTGCTTTGGTCTGTGATCACTATGTGTAAGTGAAAACAATATGTGCCCAAAGAGTTCCTTTAATAAAGATTGTGTTTGATAGATAAAGAAGAGAGCCATGCTCTATATCCTCTTTACCTTATTTAGTTGCTTGGAGAGGACTTCTTCTAGCGCTGAGGATTAAGGCATTATGGGTATCATAGGTAAAGAAAAAAAAAAGGTTATGATACATAAGTACCAGGAAGAGAGACTGCGGTCTTTGTGTCAAGTTTTTCCTGTAAACAAGAATTCAATTCTAAGAACCCTTTTCGTGTAGCAAATGTCACAAAGTAACTGCAGTACCCGAGAACTTGGGCCAAAACTCAAGATAATAACTTGTCACTTCTAAGGATGAAGCCACCTCCTGAAGGTCTGAATGTCTTGTGTCAGTGCTGGACTGTAGAAACAAGCTGCTCACAGTATAAACTAAAAAATGGAATATTCTTCAATGTTAATTTTTTGTGCATTCATGGTAAAGTTTTGATCAGAGTGATAGCAACGTTAATGTCATTGGACAGGAAATTGTGGCTTTGTTATCAAGTTATCGAGTTGTGGATCTTCCAGATAACTGATAATATCATTTTTTGAAAACAGCACAGTGCCACAATAAAAATAAAAGTCATGCATGTATCTTTTGAAATACTTATAGGAGTCACAAATGCAGAGATTTTGTGCTGTTAACAACAACTTTGTTGCCCTTGTAAATGTTCCACAGGCCACTTGAGAACAGTGTAGTTTAGACTCAGAGACATACTATGGAGAACAGACAGATGGACACTTCACAGTCACACTCTAAGGTATGGCGAGCCTACAGGAAAACCTGGAGGTCCTCAGGGGCACAAACAGGCATTTGAATGGTGGTCCAAGTAACCTATAAGTATTTGTATTGGACAGAATACACTATTTAGTTACTGAATACTGCAGTCCTTCATGTATTCAGATTTGTATTCTGAGATGAAAATGTGTAACTTATTCCAAATACTTTCAGGATTTTTTTTATAGCCTAGTTTATAAAATAGTGTAATAGTGTAAACAAATTTAAATTAAATTATGATCTGAAAATGCATTTTAATCTCACAGAAAACAAAAGCTCTGTTGTTACTGTTCATCAAAAACATTGGAAACTAACTTTTTTCATGAAACTTATTAATAACATTTGTTATTAACATTGAATTAATAACAGTTGAATATTTGAAAAAAAATGACTGTAGCTCAGAATGTGTTTTGGCCATTTCACAATCTTGAGTTGTTCTTCTTTTAAGAAATAAACTTAACAATATTATCATTAAAAAATTGAAGTTACGTTATGCATTTTTCACATGGCATACTTATGTTTAATTCCTGGCATTTGCCGTAATAAAAGGCGAGTGTACAGCACATGTGTGTTGTGGCAGGCGACCAGGGACCTTGACCTACCAGGACGCCTGGAGAAGGGAAGGACTGGGAGAGGGCCAATATCTTCCCCGGGGTGCAAGAGGGCAGCCCTTCTGGGTTACATCAGGGCCACGGATTGTGAGCTTGGAAGCTCAACCTTGTTGGGGTCTGTGGTCACCACCAGGTGGTGCCTGGACGATCCTGGAGCTCTGGATGGCAGCACTTCCGCCACACCAGTGGCTGCTGAATCTAGATATACAACAAGCGCAAAGAAAGGCGGCATGTGAATTGCTTTCTATTTCACACACATTACGCACCCATATTCAGAGTACTCGGTCACCACAGATGCTGTGGGAACACCCGCCCTCCGTCACCAGCCGCCGTTCACAGGATGTATATATACGTGCATCTTGTGGTGCATGACTTTAGATGACTTAGAGTTAAAAGTTACAAGGGTTAAAGACTAACGACAAAAATTTACTTTCAAAAACAAAAAGAATTTTTTTATTTGTAAATTATTATTTTATTTCAGTAGTCTTTTCAGCTACTTTAATAGCTTAGTTTAGTTTTAGTTTTCATTTCGGTTTTGTTAATTATTTTATTTCAGTTTACGAAAATGTTTTTTTAATAATAGTTTCAGTTTTGATTTTAGTTTTCATTAACTATAATAACCTTGGTGTTCACCATCAAAGAGAAATTCTACAGATTAGCAAGGAGGGTAATCTAATTTTTAATTATTGTTACTTCTGAGCAATAATAACTGATAATACACTTGCTGGTGAAACAAGTTGTCCATCTCCCTTTAAAGAAATGCCTCTAAGGCCTATCCACGTCATTGGGTATCTATACCTAATATACTTATTAATGTGGTTTCAATTCAGGGTTTTTTGATATCATTAATATTGCAAAAATGGAATACGATGCTTTCTTGAGGGCACATAATATTTCAAGTAAAGTAATATTGCTAGGGGTATATTTTGCACAATGTAGCAATTTACCACCCAATGTTTAGATGGATTTCACTGATGAACTATTTTATGTATTCATTCTTTCAGAGATATTCCTCCATGCCATCTCCCTTTCCTTGGCAGTTGCTGCTCCTCTTTTATTGGATGTGCCAATAATCTTCATGCACTGTTTTTCATACTTGTTGTTCAACTGTTCAGTACTTGACTCATAGGGCCTTGTAAATTTTGCCATGAATGTATGTTAATCCAGATCAACCTATCTGGGATTGTGTGAGCTGATTGAAATCTGCTGTTCTAGAGCCAGCTAATCCAGTGGTGCACAATCACCCTAAAACAAGCCTGGGATTCGTTCTGAGATCCAGGATTAACCAAGTTCTCTGGAACAAGCCTCAGACGGCGTGCTCTCCATTGTGTAACTATGTCTTATTTGGTCAAATAAAGTTAACCAGAGATCACCATTCAAATCCCATTTTAACTTCATTGCCAGTTTCAAGTTGCAATTAGGCTCAATTAGCTAAAAAGCAAATAGTATGGCCAGAATCAGTAGTGGGTCACAAACTGTTTTACATTTCCTCTGCGTCTATAGCGCTACTGCTTAAAAGGTGAAATAATTATTTAACTTGTACTTGTCAAAGCACAAATAAATATAAAGCAACATCGAACACTTTTAGAAATGAGGTGAATGGGAGGGGAGAGGATGACGTCACTCCCCCACCCACCTCAACTGTCAATCCCCCCACAAACACAGTCTCTCAGAATTTGCATACCCACAGCCCTTCACCAGCAATTTTAACTTAGTTACAAAGTGATCAAAACTCTAATTTATACCCTTCGTCCTCTCATTAAACTTGTATCCTGTATTAGTCGTGGGCATGACAAACGCCAGCGGCAGCCTGTCTATGAACTTAATTTAAACTTTAGGTTTACACCGTGCTTTGTTTCCGCAGTAGCTGCACTTATGAATATGCTTGTATGTGTCACTCTCTCGCTTCTTATTGTTTCGCTGCCTTCTCAATTGTATAATGCATGTTTTCTTCAGCGCTTTTTGGAGCTCTTCCTTGTTTTCTATGTACTGCGGTCACAGTCAGTTCACGTGATTACGTGGGAGGCGTGATGATGTCACACGAAACTCCACCCCCCACGGCCATCGAGCTAAACTCCATTACAGTATATGGAGAAAAATAGGTTCCACTTATGATCATTACGCATAGAATTTTGAAATGAAACCTGCCCAACCTTTGTAAGTAAGCTGTAAGGAATGTGCCTGCCAAATTTCAGCCTTCCACCCACACAGGAAGTTGGAGAATTAGTGATGAGTCAGTGAGTGAGTCAGTGAGTGAGTGAGGGCTTTGCCTTTTATTAGTATAGATAAAAAAGGTAGTGGAGAAATCGGTCTAAAATTATTTAAATCCTCCTTACTAAGGTTATGTTTTTTCAATAAGGGCTTTACCACTGCATGTTTAAAATAGGCAGGCACAATTCCAGTGGTAAGAGATAAATTAATAATATGTAATATATGTGGTGCGAGTGTATTTAATGATGCTTTCCATAAGCGTATTGGAATTGACTTTAAAATACTGCTTATGGTGTACAAAGCCTTATATAATCTTGTTCCATCTTATATTTCGGAATATTTTACACATTACACTCCAAATCTTAAACTTTGATCTTCAGATGAGTGTCTTCTTAGAATTCCAAGAACTAAATTTAAAAGAAGTGGTGAGGCGGCCTCCTGCTGTTATGCACCTAAAATCTGAAATAGCTTGCCAATAGGAATTCGCCAGGTTAATACAGTGGAGCACTTTAAAACACTGCTAAAAATACATTACTTTAACATGACTTTCTCATAACTTCATTTTAGTTTAATTCTAATGCTCTGTATATTCAATTATCATTACTATTCATGGTGGCTCCAAAATCCGTATTAACCACTACTTTCTATTCTGTTCTTTTTCCAGTTTTCTGTGGTGGCCACCACCTGATCAAAGCACCGTGAGCTCCCTACATTAATGGATTAAAGGCCAGAAGTCCACATGACTGTCATCATCAAATTCTTCCGTGAAAACTCTGAGGACTGAGGACAATGAGGACTGACTGAGGTCATTTATGTTAGGTAGAATGACTAGAGGGGGCTGGGTGATCTTGTGGCCTGGAACCCCTGCAGGTTTTATTTTTTTTCTCCAGCCATCTGGAGTTTTTTTTTTTTTGTTTTTCTGTCCTTCCTGGCCATCGGACCTTACTTTTATTCTATGTTAATTAGTGTTCCCTAATGTTAATTATTTATTTTGTCTTTTTTCTCTTTCTTCATCATGTAAAGCACTTTGAGCTACATTGTTTGTATGAAAATGTGCTATATAAATAAATGTTATTGTTGTAGATCCTCATCATGATATGTAGGTACCTCATGAACTTTTCCCTTTTTCGACTTCCTTGCTGCAAGCTTCCTAGAATGTGGCACACCAGGACCATATCTTTCCCGAATAGTGTCATCAGCGGCTTCTACAATTTGATTTTGACTTGTGCATTCTTTCTTTTTTAAATATGGTTTGAATGTTTTATTTTATTTCAAAAAAGAATTCAAAATGAAATATTTTTTCTTTCCGTTTTGCAGCTAATATTTAGTGTTTTTAATAATTATTATTACTACCAGTCACATACATATTGTATTTGTACTACATAAGATTTGTTCAATACAGTTTCTTGAATTTTTTCACTGTATAAATGGAACATTCACATTTTTTCTTCAATATTAGTACTTTTTTTTTTCCTTGTTTATTAGTAATAAATAATGTTTTCATGCTTCCCTTCGAATTTTTATTCTGTATAGAGCCTTGATTTTTCCTTCCATATGCACTTCTTAAGGTGGACATTTATATATATATATATATATATATATATATATATATACACACACTGTATATATATATATATGTGTGTGTGTGTGTATATGTGTGTGC
Organism: Polypterus senegalus; assembly: GCF_016835505.1. Classification (NCBI taxonomy): domain Eukaryota; kingdom Metazoa; phylum Chordata; class Cladistia; order Polypteriformes; family Polypteridae; genus Polypterus; species Polypterus senegalus. Next base: position 1,077,279 of record NC_053161.1, read on the forward strand.
ATGTGTTTGTGTGTGTGTATCCTCTTTAATAAAAGCCCTGTGTGTGTCCAGGTGTCCGTGTGTGTGTCTTCTGGTGAAGTGCGCATGCGCGGGGCCACGACATACATCGCACCGTGCCCGCCCATGCGCACGGCACCTTGGACACACACACACTGGAAGCTGGGCACACAGTGAATGGCCTAGCTGCTGCAGCGCATGATAAGCAAATAAAAGACATCATTGCTGGGGAGAGTGCTGATTAGGTAGTTGCGGCTGCGCACATAAAATCCGTTGCTGGGGAGACGCCATACATACAATAACCAGCTACACACCAGCACAATTTAAAATATTTGCTGGGAAACTGCACAGTACTCGCTGGGGAGACGACACAGTCACGATTATCAACTGCACGCCACACATTACATCAGTTGCTGGAGACACTCTGCTGATTGCCCACTGTTGTGACAGAAAATTAAAGTCATATTACGGACATCAAAGCCAGAATTACTGTCAGAGAAAATTACAGGCATTTTACGGAAATATAAACCAGTATTACTGCAAGAGAAAATATTAATAATAATAATACTTTTTATTTGTACTGCACTTTATATGAATGATCTCAAAGTGCTACAGAGTAAAATAAAGTAATGAAACAAAAAAATATTACATATTACATTTAAAAAAAAGGACACGTCAAGTAGGACAAAAGACACAAACAATCAAATTCTATATAAGCAACATCTCCTAGAAGAACGGTCAGCTCAACAAGTAAACATCAACAAAAGAAAGGCTGAAAGACAAAGAAAAATACGAGCAAATAGATTGATTGGAGAAAAAGAAAATGAGCATCAGAAAAACGCAAAAAGAGAAAGACTCAGAAAAGCAAACCTTAGAAAAAGTTGGCATTTACTTGCCAGAACCAGTATTCAGCCACGGTCAGTTATATGTTGCATTATCAAGAGTTAGAAGTTTTCCAGATGTTGTTGTCAAGGTTGTAGATTTTCCTGAATAAGGCAAACTGTTGCCAAACTCAGACAGAATATTTACAAGAAATGTTGTTTGTAATGAAATTTTATAGGTACAAAAATAGAAAATTTTTCCTAAATATCTTCTTCAGATATTGTGTCTTACAGATTGTTACAAAGTTTTACACTAAGACAATATTAATTATACTTACTGTGTTGTCATATATGTTTCTATTTTATTTTTATTATTATTTTACTTTTAAATATTTTTGACAAAAAAAAAAATTAAGACAAGAAACAGAATGAGGTCAAGGTCCTTGCCATTTAATATAGACTGTTCCTACTAATGTTTATGCAATACTGTTCTAGCGCCCGTTATTGTAACGGGCTTAATGTCTAGTGTATATATAATTTAGATGGCACCAAGGTCTACTGCCTCAAATAAGAAATTTGATTATAATACCTCTGCTTTCTCTCTTGTTTAAGGCGTCTGGATATCTGGTATACATGGTAAACCCTTTGTTTGATTTAATGACACAGAGTTAAGTATCCTGAAGACCCTTTTTAGAAATCTTTGGATACATCTCAAATGAATAAGTTACTGCTTTGCATCCACTGGCTGATCAATGAAATCAATTTTTGAGTACAATGGAAGACAAGCTGTCATTTTGCTCCCCCAGGAGTAAACTGCAGTGTCAGATGTTTGAGGTTTACAATATCATTGCATGCACAAAATGATCTGGTCAAAGATTGAATAGTCTGCTATAAAGGTATACAACAGATTTTGTTGCACTGATACTTCAGAAAAACACTGTCACTTGCAGAAGGTTTTACTGAGCTGTATATAGGCACAAGATGCAATGCCAAAGAGTTTGATGACTTCTCAGTGTTGATGACTAAAGAGCAGGCCTATGGTCACAGAATGGCAAGAGAGGCACACACTGTCATCAATTCTTGGCATACGGGCATTTACAGTTCTGTTCTTTTACTGTTTTACACCTCTGCCGGTTTTAAATTTGAAAAATATGTATAGAATCTCATTAATTCATGAGACCCACTTGCCCATTACAGAAGGCAAAGTAAACTGGTACCTATCCCTTTAACACTGGGTACAAGGCAGGAACCAGCACCCTTACAATCAGTGCCATGTGCACAGGGACAAATTACTGTTCAACCTAACCTTCGTATTTTTAGAATGTAGAGGACCAATCACACAAACAGAAAGATTACTTTACTTGCAAAAAAGCTACTGAGAAGTGTAACTGGACCTGGGCTTAAAACACCTTTCAGTAGTATTTAAGAAGCTTGTAGTTGTGATGTACCTGTAAGCGGGGTTTCAAAAGGTAGGTGGAAACAAGATAAGCAAGAAATGCATAGAAAAATAGAAGGCTGAAACAGGGGGCTGGAGCACTGGGTGCAGCAATCCAGGAGGGGCAGTAGACGATGGCAAGAATGCACACACACACATACACGCACACCCAACCACAGACAAAACCACTCCATTTCTTTTTCGCTGTTTCATTATTTCACAGAGTAATAATTTCCATTTGTTAGCACTAATGCGATCTTTACTATCATTTTTTTGAGACTTTCGGATTTTAGTACTTTCAGAATCTCTAACCTGCTCTGCATGTGTATTGTGCCAACGTTTTTGAACCTCTTTACGACGTTCTACTTTGTCTTCTACTCTTTGTCTTTTATTAAGTCTTGTCTTGTGGGACTTGAAAGTATCTCTCTGAGAATGTCATATCTCATCCCAGGCTAAAAAGTCTTGTCGCGTCCCAGGATTTTTTTATTTAATTGAGAGATATGCTTGAAAACTTGATATCTGAATAAAATAGCTAATAGTGTCATAATTCCCTGTATTCCAGAAATTTGTGATTATGACTACTGATGTTTTATGTAGCTAACTGTATAAACTTGATGTATCTCATCAATTGAATTCAAAGTAATTTCACTCAGCGTGGGGTTAATTTATTTTTTTTGCACTAGGGCCCATAAAATTGTAGTTATACGCCACTGGTTGTCACCATATCCATGTTGGTCAAGAAAGGGGGCAAGTAGATTGTTGTCATATGTTATAACACCACAAATTATCACTTGAAATGACATAAGTTGTTGAAGAGTAAATGTAAGTTATGAGCAGAGCCAACATAAACTACTTTAGGTGTTTTCTTTGGTTTTCTTTCTATACATTGCTCAATAAGTAACAAAATGTACACCCTTGCCCTCTGAATTCACCAAGCATCATACCTTAATCTTTTCATTTTTTTCACATTTTTACAGAATTTCTGCTTCTTTTTGTGCTGAGGGATTGTCTGCTTTGCATTTTGGGTGCCTTGACTCCTCCTAATTTCTCAATACACTTACACTTAGCCAACTTTACAAGGGAGATTTTCATTCAGCAAATGGACCACAGTTATAGAGCCATCGGTTAATCAGATGTATCAGTATTACCATGTACAGTAACTAAGTACTTTTTTGTATACAATATTTGTATTTCTCATTTTTACTTGAGGTTAATTTATTAGTTCACTTAGCGGATTACTGTTGAACACGTTACAGCCCTTAGTGTTGCTGGTTTGAAAGAGACTCCATATTAAAAGACATCACCAATAGCAGAATTTGGTAATGTTACAATGGTGATTTATAGTTGATTCATTCAAAGCTAAAAACCGCTAAAACTCTTAACTCTCCATTAGTATCAAAGCCTAAAATTAGTACTGCCTCAGCATACAGTGGATTTAAATACTGTAAATGTCTATGAAGAAAAAAAAAACAGAAGTTACTTATTAGTAAAAGCACTGTCCTATTCTCTTCTTATCACATTATAAGAAACATAAAAAAAACAAAACAGAAAACACTTGTTTCATTCTGTTCAGTCATGGCTGGTTAATTTGCAGTGATGTCTTTATTGTTCTTTTGATTCCTTTTTCAAAAAACAGTTCACACTGATCATTGATTGGAATTGTGAACTTAATGATGATGTACTGGTGGACAACACTGTTGGTTTTTTTTTTAAAAAGCGCAAGACTCTGCACTGATAAAAAATGTATTATATTCAATTTATCTCAAATTTATTGCCACATGTGACACACCCCCAGTCTACCAAAATGATCGACAATGCTGTGTGGTATTTTTCCCGTTTCTAACTGCAGTAGTTTCACCAAGGGGACCACCTACCTCCACCTCGCTCTTCAAACTGTACTTAATTCACAAAGGGGAAAACCTCCCTGCTCTTCAACTGCTATTGTGTTGTCATCAAAGAATTTTCAGAATCCCATGGCCATAAAGCTGAGGAACACTTCTCTAAGATAAATGACATTTTTAACATTTTTAACTGGCTGAGTTAAAAAAAAAGCATAGCAGTTGCTACGTTTGTGAACATGGTGCTTTTACCACTGCTCTTGTTTAAATTTTGTGAACACTGATGAAATCAATAGAAGCATCACAGTGACTGATGGGAATTGTAGTCCCCAGCTTGGCATCTGCACAAGGAGGCAGGGCAGACAAAATGAAGGGGGTAATATATAAGGGAAAATCAAAAAGTGTTGGCAACTTCAAAATTGTTGTAACTGCAAAGTATAGAAGCGGACTCAACACAACACACTCGTGATGGCTTATGGGTATTTTGAACATACACAGTGCAGTGTTCTGCCATTAGTCTGGTTGAAGCAATGGTCAAATGCTGTAAGACTCCACTAATATAGAAAAATGCGCCATAGTTAGATTTCTTTGGGCCAGGTGAGTGAAATCTGCTGATATTCACTTAAGGATTCAGTACAGAAGTGGAAATAGTATGACTCAATGAAACGTTTTATGAACAAGAAGAAACGTTTAAAGTGAAAAGAACAAGTTTAACCAATGAAGCTCAATCTGGTCAAACATCATCAACATCGGTCATTCCAGCCCATATTGACATAGCGAATGCCTTCATTAGAGAAGACCAACAGATTACATTGTTTGCTGTTGCTGAACATTTGGAGATCAGCTATGGATCTGCACATGCCATGGTGCACAATGACTTGGGGCGCCGTAAAGTTTGTGTAAGACGTATATCCAAACAGCTTACTGATCAGCACATGCCAACATTCTTCTGTGAATTTCAGCAGGTTCCGCTCCCTCTGCCCAAAAAAAATCTTACTATGGAGCTTTGTTCAATAACAGTGCAACCCTACAGAGAAGTGTCCATGTTCATTTGACCTTGGCATCATCACAAACACATTGCATTGTGTTACCTTCTGTCTGTTAAATTTAATGGATTACTGCAGAATTTTCAAATTGCCTTTACTTTTTGATTTACCATTGTACAGTATATTAAATATCTTTCTTACTGGGTCAGTTGTACAATATTGACTTTGTTTACAGCCACAGCACTGAGTAAGCTTTGCTAAATGTGTGTTCTTTCAGCTTTATGAATTTTGCTTGTATTACATCACTTCGGCAGACGGCCTTCACGCCCCATTTCCCCGTGCTATTGCTATCATTGCTGTGATGAACTAGGGGGTGTGTTAGTGTGTCCCTCTCACTAGAGCAATAATAACAACAGACAATTAATCCATACATCCATTTTCCAACCCACTGAATCTGAACACAGGGTCACAGGGTCTGCTGGAGCCAATCCCTGCCAACACAGGGCACAAGGCAGGAACCAATCCCAGGCAGGGTGCCAACCCACCGCAGGACACACACAAACACACCCAGCACACACTAGGGCCAATTTAGAATCGCCAATCCACCTAACCTGCATGTCTTTGGATTGTGGGAGGAAACCGAGCCCGGAGGAAACCCACGCAGACACGGGGAGAACATGCAAACTCCACGCAGGGAGGACCCGGGAAGCAAACCTGCCGCTCACAGACATTAATGTTTCAGCTAATTTTCTTTTTTCTACAATGTCAACAAATTTCAAACAGATCCATTTGTGAGATGCTGGGGTATTTAGTGTTTCTATTGTGCTTTTTTTACACCCCTAAATATTGATATAGAAATGTCTTTTCTTAATGGATACCTATTGCCTTAGATATATCATCCTGACAAATTTCAACCTTTTTACTTAACATGAAAATAGTGTTTTTGTTGATGAGTTTGCATTATACGTATAAATAGATTTGTCTTTCACTTTATGTGCAGCAGACTTTGCAGCAAGTTAACTCTTTCAATGTATTTTGCACCAACGTGTATCACATATTAGTGATGGGACAGTCTTTTGCCATTGATTTTGTCCCCTGATTACTTGCCCAGCTGCTGTTTGACACCTGTGAGTGTTTTGTCAGTTGTTTTCTGTTTGATCAGAAACCCTGATTGAAATAAAATGAAACTAACAGATGTAGTGCTGCTCATACCTGATATTATTTTCTTGCACTTTATTTTTGAATTATTACTATATTTAATGTTTTTGTTTTCTGTGGCCACTTATGCAAATTTCCAACCATACTTTTTGTGGTACTTTTCATTCTAGTGAATTTTAATCGTGCCAGATTTCCAGGCTTTGTACAAAATACAATATAGTTCATATAATAAATAGAAACAGTCAGTCAGTCATTGTCCAACCTGCTATATCCTAACACAGGGTCACGAAGGTCTGCTGGAGCCAATCCCAGCCAGCGTAGGGCGCAAGGCAGGGGCAAATCCCAGGCAGGGTGCCAGCTCACCACAGGGCACACACACATACAGACTATTTAGGATGACCAATGCACCTAACCTGCATGTCTTTGGACTGTGGGAAGAAACTCATGCAGACAAGGGGAGAACATGCAAACTCCATGCAGGGAGGACCCGGGAAGCAAACTCAGGTCTCCATACGGTGAGGCAGCAGCGCCACCATGCTGCCCTTAAATAGAACAGTTGTGTTCAATTTTTTTTTCTGTTACAGGGTCTGCCATATATGCTCTGTCTTATTCCTACACCTCCTCCTCTCCAGTCACCGAATCTATTCCACTCTTGCTCTTGGTCTCAGTCTCCGGCTCTCTCTGTGCTGTGTGTACACTTATGCAGGGCTAAACTGGAAACTGCAATTCACCTAACACAATGAGAATGTAGGAAGAAAATCCATACAAAGATGGGGAGAACAAGAAAAGTCCATATGGATGGTGTCTTGGCATTGGATTGAAACCAGGATTAGTGAGGCAGCACAAAACCCTACTGCACGAAGTATGTTAACAGTAAATATTCTTTATATACTGTAGGTAGTGCAGACAAGAAGAGGTGTTGTCCCCTGAAAGTTTTTTTTTTTAAATGATCAAATTTTAATTACTGCGGTGGGCTGGCGCCCTGCCCAGGGTTTGTTTCCTGCCTTGCGCCCGGTGCTGGCTGGGATTGGCTCCAGCAGACCCCCGTGACCCTGTAGTTAGGATATAGCGGGTTAGAAAATGGATGGATGGATGGATGGGTTGGATAATGGATGGATGGAATTTTAATTAAGAGGAAATGTTAATGACAGTATAGAAGAAGTCAAACACAATTTTATTCAACAATCAAAATAGCCAGCAATCATCTTAAACCATGAAAAAAATCCACCTAGCCACACTCTCCAAAACTCCAGATGAACGTAATATTAAGAGAAATGGAAGGGTGGCAGTAAAGGAATGCTTGAGATGTTAGAGATGGAGGTGTGAATCCTCACTTCTGCCTGCCAAGACAGAGAAGAATAGGAAGAAACAACAGGAGGTAAAATGAGGGTTAGTAACACTGATCACTGGCCACCCGGCCCTCAACCAGATGTACCACAGAGAGCCATTGTTCAGTATTTCAGCTGGATGACCTGTTAAGCTGCGCTTCCAAGAGCTGAAGAAAGGTTAAATTAAGAACACAGGATTCCTAAACACTAAATGAAAGGCAGTCCAGAGATTTCCAGCATGAGGCAATCAAATCGTTTGCGCCTATTGATGCTAAACAGAATAGCCTCTGCTGGAATTAAGAAAGAGAAAGAAAAGATAAATCTAGGAGGAGAAAGATATGTGATAAGCAGAGAAAGTTAATTAGCAGAACAGAGGAGAGAAAGCTGAACACTGTAGACAAGTACTGGGTAATATATACAAATGCCACTAAACAGATAGTCTTTATAAGTAACAGTAGTACTAGGGTGTTGTACTGTATTAGCCGTTATGAATGTAGTGAGACGTCAAGCAAAATGACACCTTTTATTGGCTAACTAAAAAAGATTACAATATGCAAGCTTTCGGGGCAACTCAGGCCCCTTCTTCAGGCAAGATGTACATCTCTTTAGTGAGCCAATAAAAGGTGTCATTTTGACTTCTCACTAAGTGACAGTAGGGATTGTTGGCCAACCACATAGATATAAACAATGTATATTTTTATTTCAATATATTAATGGCTCGAGGTTTTGGAGTATAGAGTGATTTAAAGAAAAAATAACAAGGAGGGTGCTGAGTCCATGTCAGGCTGCCAATATTAATTTATTGGCAAGGTTTTATTAACTGTCTTGTGAAGAGTCTGATGTAGTGTTGCCATGAACTTTTATGATGTCAAAGAATGAACAAGAGATTTTAAATAAGGGGTGAAAATGTTAAAGAGGAAGATAATAATAAAAATAATAACAATAACAATAATTCATTCATATAGCACATTTCCCTTGCTCAAATCACTTACATTCAAAAGGATTCAAAATCAATAAAGGCACAGGAAAAGATCAGATTTGTAATACAAAATAATAGACATTAGAACATAAAACAAGCAGGTATAAAAAATATAAAAACTGAACAAATAATATAATTTGTGTAAGGTTACGTGTAGGAATATCAGTGTAGATATTAAATATGACTACTTGACTGCAAAAAGAGACCTTAACTGAGGTAGTCATTCAGTCACTCTATTTTAAAAGATTGGAAAACAAGACAATTGATCTTAGTTGGAGACAGAAAAAGGAGGAAGAAGAGGGAATATCAAAATCAGACCTCATAAGTAGAAATGTTCTGAGCTCCGTGACATTGAAAATGTTACTAAGTGTTACAATTCCATGATTTCACCAAAGGGGAAAGGAGATAGGATTGTCAATCATGCACAGGGCTAAAATATGGAATAAGGCACAAAATCACTAGCATGTAGGGTATGATGAGCTGATATGCCTTTCCGCCCTGTGCCAAATACCAAGGGAGCTTGAAAGAATGATACTCTGATTTGATGGACACATCTTAAGTTTTAAAGTACAAGCAATAAAGACCATGAGAGAGGTCTGGGATACACCATGTAGGATTCAATGTTAGGAACAATGGAAGATTAGCTGGAAAGACTAACTAGTCCCACATAGGTCATAGCACAAAGGCCCAGAGGTAAAACTCCAGATAATAACTTCTTGTTATTCAATATAAAAATAAAATGTACAGGGAAGTGGGATATAACTTAGGACTGATACTTAATTAGTGTGGAAATAGCAAAGAAAGGGAGATGTTAGTGAATCATTAGCATCCTTTAGAACACCAGTATTTGGGATTTCTAAATCTATGTGTATGGGAAACATCTAGACCAAAGTATTTGATTGAAATGAATCTATGAAAAGAGTATAGGAAAACAGTTTGTTCACAAGTATAGGAGGAGCATTACAGATTGTGTCCAATTAAATACTCTGGAAGTTATTACTTGTCAACACAAGATCATTTTCTAAGGTGACCTTGCTGCCTTTTATAAATGACAGACTGAATGTGCAATCAAGGTAGCAGGATTACATTTAAGCACCAGAAGGTGCTCTGAAATTATAGCCACAGTACTTCCAGAGAACATTCTTGATTCTTGACTCTGGAAGTAATTCCAAGTGTGCTCTGGATGAAGCCGTGTTACAGCTTAATGGCCACTTGATGCCCTTACCTCGTTAGGTATGGAGTTTAGAGGGGACTCAATACAGCATGCTTGTTTTAAATGCTGAGCTATGATACATTGTTACTTCCTATATTCCAAAATATTCCAAAACCAAACTGAGAAAAATAGGAACTCCTGAAATAAACTAGGATATGACAATGGGGGAAATATTTGCTACCTTACACCTGCAGGGATCTGAGGTCACATGGTAGGCCATGTGATACTGTCAGGATTAAGTGAATAGGACGTTATTTTGATGTATTAATTATTTATAATTTTGACCATTGTGTTGGTGTCATGAGCTTTGCAATTTTATGTATTTCATTATTCATGGGCATTTTGCAGATTCTACTTACTATGATGCCATGCATTGCTGGGTACATAGTACATGATTCTTGAAGATGACTGTGCGGATTGAAGAGTTTTTAAACAAAATTAAAAGAATGATTTGCCAGAAGCCTATTTTGAGTAGTCTTAACTATTCTGTGGTTATGAATTTTAATTTTGCTAATGACTTTGAATTTAGGAAACTCCCTTAAACTCTGACAAATGATGTTCTGACCTCCAGTGTTCCTGACCTCCACTACGTCTGATCAACCTTGTTTAATGTCTCTAAGATCTCTGTCAATTTATTATTAAATTCTGTCTATCTATACTTTTATGAATAACATCTTACAGTCACAATGCAATGCAGGAAGCAGTCCTAGTTGGTCCACCAGTTCACATTGAATGAATTCAGAGAATCCAATGAACTTAACTTACATGTTGTTTGGCTGTTGGAGGATAACCAGAGTAGTGGTTATAGTAGCCGAAAACCCACCCTGGGAGAATGTACAGATTCTACTCAGATAAAGCCCAGACTGTGTTTCAGTGTTTCTACTAACCCCTTAAAATAATGCATGTTTAATTAGCACCAATAAATCGTTCTAATTTCCAAAAGGAATTTACAATAAACCTGAGGACAGAGTGATAATATTTAAGTGTAGAGTGTAGTAAATGACTGTATTGAATACTTTTAGTTAGAAGACAGATACATATACTTATTATTTAGAAGATTGTGTAGCCTCTTCCTTAAACAAACAGATTCCTTGGACTTAAGTTATGTGACATGCTGCTGCCAGATTATAAATACTGTGGCTCATTCATATCCAAATCTCTCAAACAGTCTCTAACAGTCATGTAATGCTCTGAAACCTGCCTTTCAAGATTGACCTGGTTTTCAGCCTCATCAACTTGTATAACTTCTACTTGCCTGAGCAGATGCTGTCTAAATAGGCTAGGTGCTTTGCTGCAGTAATTTTAAATGTATCATTTGTCATTAGTGTTCCATGTCTCCTTAAATTTACATCAGTGATACACTTACTAGATTCCTATTGGTCTGTTTTTACTTTGTCAACTTTATAACAGTTATGCTGTAATAACTATTTTGGAACATTTTGTTCTCTGTTTTGAACTTTGTACACACCCTTTATCTTTAAAATACAATATTTTATCCTTATTCTTACAACACCACTTTGTGTTGAATAGTCTCAACTATATTGTTTTTGATCACAATACTAGACATGTGACATGGATGACAAATACTGCATTACATTATTTATTACCTCTATAAAAGATACTAGCCTACAGCTTTTGTCATCCATATATTGCTTCCTTTTCTAAAAACTTTTTTCCTTTTTATCTTTAGTATTCACTTTAGAGCACTTCAGAGAAGGCCATAATGTTAGAACCTCTCTGGCTTTGACTTCTTTGACTACATCTTCTGTTTAATATCTTGGTTTTTGGTTAGATTTACCTCTGGTTTACTTTAGCAACTGACATCTCTCCCTGCCCCTAGCCCATTCTCAGCTCTGTTTTCTCTTTTGGCAATCTCTTTAGCCTACAGGAAGCTAAAAAGCACGTAGACCTCTCCTTGTCTGTTCTTTTGATTATTTGTTTGTTTTGCATGTCCGATTTAGATAAACATGTATTTGTCCCAATAGGAAAATGTGGTATTTTAGAGAAGAAAATAAATACATAAATATTATAATAAACAAATACACACAAGAATTATTAAAAAGAAAGAAATATTTGGACTTGGCTAAAGATAAAAAGAGCTGTCACAGAGGAAGTGAGGCATTATAAAATTCCACTCTCTGAATAAAGGAGCCACAGTAGTGTTTCCTTTTTAAACACTTCTGTTGAATAATTTGTTGGCTGAAAGGGAGGGATGGAGGGAGGATGTGTAGCATTGCTCATAATGGTAGTCATTTCGCCAGCTGATTCCTATTCTCTGTCTCATCCCCTTTTTTAAATACACCCCATTACTGCAGAATCATCAGAGAATTTCTGCAAGTGGCATGACCTGGTCTTATATTTTTAGTCTGAGGTATACAGAATGAAGAGAAAAGGAGGCAGGACTGTTCCTTCTTATGTTTTCTCTGTTGCTCACATCCATATCAGAGACTTGTCCTTGAGTCTCTCAAACTCCATTCTGCCCAACAGATAATCCATTATCCAGGACACCATCGCCTCATCCATCTGCATACTGTATCTCTTGAGTTTAAATACAGGCATGGCCGGATGGTATTGAAGGCACTGCAGAAATAAAAAACATAGTTCTCACAATGCTGTCAGCTTTGTTCAAATGGGAATAAACCTTGTGAAGCAGATAGATGATAGCACCTTCCACTCCAATCTGTATTTACTTGATTTCATCTTTTCTCCCAGTACTTAGACTCTTGTCTGTTTTCCAGTCCCCGAAACTGTCCTTTCATTTTTAGTGCTGACCAGTTCTCCTCCTATGATCTTCTGGCAATTGTAATAAATTCTTTCATTTAAGTATATCCTCATTGAATTGTCTTTACTGTAAAATGCATTTAACATGTCTCTCAACTTAATTTATGTGAGCACTTTCTATGATCTTGCATCATCTTAAAATTAAGACCCTGTCCTTTTAAATAAATTATCTGGTATTTTTTCCGTTTTTTTGGTGATTGTCTTATCTCCATTTACCATCTTCTGCCCTCTTTAATATCACTGCCTAACCCTCCCTTTTCTTATCACCCAAAAAAGACTTATCTTTGCTCAAGACCTTCATTTCCTCCTGTTTAAGTCAGTTCCATCAGGCACACAAAAAGCTGCCCAGCTTTAAAAGGTCACTGATCCACATCTTGGATCTGTTCAAAAGTTGTATCTTTCTGGTAACTCAAGGAATATGCACAGACTTGAAATTTGCAACTGAAAACTGGAGAAACAATGGAAATAATCTGGTGTTATCATACAAAAACAGATCCCATTAGCTCATATTTTTCATAGTAGTTTGAAGTGATCAGTGAAGAAGGAGGCAACACCAAATGTCTTTTTTCATATCAAATGGAATATTCTTCACGTTTGCAATAAGACACCCTTTGGCTTACCATGATTTTTTTTTAACTACTTCATGGTGGTATGTTTCACACTAATTTTCTCTTTCTGTTACAATGCTCCTCTGTCCATTTTGACCACTTTCTTTTCCTCAAATCCCCAATCATCTTTATGCCCAAGTCTACAGCTTTTGTCAAATTCCATAAACCCAACCTTGTCTCTGGTTCCTTTGCCTACTCTTATCTTCTAGTTACTCCATTCATCATGTATAGTCTGATTTCCCCAAGTTTGTGAGATTATGTGATAAAAAAACAGTTCTTCACAACACTTTCTCTTTAATTTTGTTCCTACCTTTACAATTTGGTACACTGTACTATACTTGTACTAGTTCGTAGTTATTGTTTATTTCAATATATATTTGTGTTGTTTTGTGCACTTTGTGCAAAATAATGGCTTTTAGAACACCAACGTGATATAAACAGAACTATTTATTGAACATATGCTGCGGTGGGCTGGTGCAATGCCCAGGGTTTCTTTCCTGCCTTGCACCATGTGTTGGCTGGGATTGGCTCCAGCAGACCACAGTAACCCTGTAGTTAGGATATAGCAGGTTGGCTAATGGATGGATGGTGTAACAAGGGCTATATAGGCGCCTGACCCAACACAGATGGACACAGAGACACGTATAAAACTAATACCGACTTTTATTTTTCTTCACCCGTGGGCGCATGTCTTCCCCATGACCCACAGGCAATACACAGTCCACAAAGCACTATTCCAACACCTACACAATCTTTTCTCTCCTCTACCACCACTCCTCCTGAAGCTTAGTCCTCCTCCCGACTCTGGGTCCTTGAGTGGTGGTGGCTGGCCCTTTTTATAGCCCACCCGGAAGTGCAATTAGGACCAGGTGGTCAAGCACCTGGAACACTTCCGGGTGGGGCTGAAGATTCGTCCAGCCGGACTGCTGACTCCATGCAGCTCCCCCTAGTGGCCATCCGAGCCCACTACCAGGCTGTGGAAGACTCCATCTCCCATGGAGCCATGCGACAGGCTGGGGGATCACCGTACGCCAGGGAGGCTGCCACCAAGTGTCCCGGGGAGGTATTGAGCTGCCCATGGTTTCTCCCCCAGAACAGATGCAGCAGGGGCGTCCCTACTGGGCATGGGACCTGGCTGTCCGCCTCAATGGATATTCCATATATAAAGAAATGCTACTGATGAGACATAGAAGAAGACACATAGTCTACTTATATATAAAGTGCTGAACCCTGATGTTCTCTGATAACATGGTTCATAGTACATGGTGTTTGCAAATAAACTTTTTGTTTAAACCTCTCATTATTTAAGAAGTAAACTGCAATAAATAAATTACAAATCAGTAAGACAAACAGTATTTTATTTTATTCAGATTAGACCATATGAAGCTAAGCAAAGCTAACTCAAACTAAAATAAGTTGGATTTCAGGGCATAATGTATTGGAGGGCTAGAAATGCAGAAAGGAAAGGGTAGTGGCAAGTGGAACTTTTTCAGAATTACTTGTTATTATTTACTCATTTGGCTGACACTATTATCCAAGGCAACTTACAATATTTATGAAACAATTGGTTACATTTAATTTGCTTTCCAGCTGGCGCACAGGCAGGTCAAGTGACTTGCTCATGATCACACAGAGCAAGTAGTGGGACTTGAACCCACAACGTCAGGTTTCAAAGGCCAAAGCCTTAAGCACTACCCCACTTTATTTGAATATCATCTTGACCAGCTTATTGTTTATATTCTTGTACGGATCATTTATATATGTTTACAATAAAAAAGCAGCAGCTCCAGCATTGATCCCTGGGGTACACCACATTTAACATCATTTAAGAGTTAGACCTCCTATAACTTTACAAGATACTGAAAAATGAATTCACGTTTTTGTTTTTAGTCAACTAGATTACTGTAATGTGGTCCTACGAGGACAACCTAAGAAAGACATCAATTGGTTATAATTCTTGCAGAATGCAGCAGCCATAATCTTAACTAGAAAAAAAAATTGAACACATCTCATCAGTGCTAGTGTTATTACATTAATTCAGAACTGACTTTAAAATACTACTAATGGTTTATAGTAATAAATAATAATAATAATATTGCTCATTTCTATATTTTTGAATGTCTTTCCCCATACACTCCTAGTCATAATCTTAGATCTTCTAGTGGTGGTCTGCTTTTAATTCCAAGGGTCAAGCTTAAAAGAGGTAGTAGGGCAGCCTTTTGTTGTTATGCATCTAAATCTTTAATACTCTCCCAATAGAAATGCTTTGGAACATTTAAAAAACTGCCAAAAACATTTTAATTTGGCATTTAGCTACATTTAGTTGTATTCCTAATTGACTACATAGGCATAGAATTATCATATTCTTCAGAGATTTGCAATCTTTACTAATCTCTACTATTCTCTGCTGTCTTTTCCCGTTCTTCTCTGGTGGTGATTTGCACCACCACCACTTGATCAAAGCACCATGCAGCCACCTGTGATGATGGAATGAAGTGGGGGTCTCAGCTGTCCACTAGACTGACTTCATCAGATCCTATCATGTGAATCCTGACAACAACGAGGATTGATTTAAGATCTCTTATGTTACGTAGAATGCCTAGTGAGGGCTGGGTGGTCTTTTGGCTTTGGAACCCCTGCAGATTTTATTTTTTTCTCCAGCCTTTGGAGTTTTTTTTTGTTTTTTCTGTCCACCCTGGCCATCGGACCTTACTCTTATTCTATGTTAATTAATGTTGACTTATGTTTATCTCTTATTGTGTCTTCTATTTCTCTATTCATTTTGTAAAGCACTTTGAGCTACATTTTTTTTGTATGAATATGTGCTATATAAATAAATGTTGATTGATTGATTGATTGATTGATTGCAGGTATTATTTTTCTCCAGGCTGTCTTCCTGGCCATATGACCTTACCCTTTTTCCTTACTTATTCCTTAATATTATTGCCTAATCTTTGTAACTTTCTCTTTGACATCATGTGAAACACTTTGAGTTACATTGTTTGTATGAAAATGTGCTACATAAAGAAATGCTATTGTTATATGTGTTATAAGGGAGTAACATACAAAGGACACTACAGAAAGAAACAGACAGTTGCAGCATAGTTGGAAATAAGCTAAAGTTAACGTAGGGCCCCAAAAGGCAAATGGCTCAACATTTTTTAAAACACTGCACTCACTTTCAAAAATGATATTTATGTCCTAGAGGCCTGCATGGCTGCAGGTTTTTGTTCCAGTAAAATTTGTTAATTAGAAGCTAATTATTGCTGCTGAAGCAGTTATGGCTCAAGGAACATTATTGTGCTTCATTTCAGTTATCTAACTTGTTATGATTTCTAAACCCTTAAGTTCATTTTTTAGTCTGAAAAGGATAACTTCTGTATTTTTCAAGTCAAAGTTATCTCTTCAAAATCATGCTATATATGCATTTTCCATGCTGCATTGTGTTCTAAAGTGAATTTTTTTCCATAAATTAAAAAAAAATCTTTCTTGCACTGGCCCTTTAGATTGTAGTCTATAATTGTAATCTATGGCTTAAAAACTTACTAAGTACATCCAATTTTCAAGTGAAGACAATAGTTGATTATTAATTCGCTTCTTGCAATTACACACACATTGTAAAATAGTTTATACTGTACATGTTATTTTTGAACAGAAAAAACACCAACATTATGAAATTCAGTCATTTTAAAAAAGCACTAGTCATCCGTGATAACTCAGCATTTAGTCTTCTTGTACAACAACCTTTTCCACCTGACAGATCAATTCGAAGTGAACTTTTCTTGTCACGTGGTTGGTTTAGTTTTGATTCACTTCCATTTTATATAAGAATTTACAAATATGAATACAATGCATGTCTTTAACTTGAGAAAACTTAGTACCAAGAATATGCAACAGAATGATTATTTCCAGACCCCTTTTGCTGTCACAAACATATTTCAGAAAAATGGAAGATGTAGGTCAATACTAGACTAATACTAAATGTCTTGGCTTGAAATATAGATGTATTTGGTAAGTTTTAAGGCTTTTCCTCTGTTCCCCATTGATCCATTGTAATGCACCAGGATATGCAAAAATTTTTAGATTTGTAACAGGCTCCATACAGTAAATAACCATGAATAGTTGGTAACAGATTTGTGAAATACAAATTGATCATGATTTTAAAAGTACTCTTGCTGCATACAATAACACAGGTTAATCTGTTAGAGTCCTGCTAGATAAGTCTACGATACATTAAAGATTTTAGGTTTCTTCTTAATATTAGGAAATTTTTCAAAGCACAATGAACCAACTTCACATACAAAGAACCCTTCCCAGAATGAAATAATGCTTTATCAAGCAATGGAGCTATGATAAACCTCACAACCCAGTAAAGAACTATAAAGTGCCAAAAAAGAACCTTTATTCTTATGAGTGTACCTGCTATAGTCCCGAATTGGCATTCTCTCTCTTCTCAATACAAGATGGTTCTTGGAAAACCCAGCAAAATCTCTCACAAAGTACATGGGCACCAAGCCTTTTGGGTGCATGTGGATTCCTGGAAACTGCCCAAAAACATAGTGAGAAGTGAAAAAGGCTATTCCCGAGTACACAGCTTCTCACTTGGTCTTCCAGGGTGTCCAGCAGGGTCTGAACAAATACAAACTCCATGAGGATGTTTAATAATACTTGTTAGATGCTTCACCATAAAACTAGAATGAAGAAATGGAGTTTTTGCTGGAGGATGGAACACATGTTCTCAAGTCAAGATTAGAACAATGCCCTTTTAAAGGTATGCACCAGGAGGACAGGCCAGAGGTGGTTAGGTGGAAACACACAGTTCCTGAGTTAAAAGAGCCTAAAGCACCTGCCTGGACCTTGTGAACTGAAGGTTTTAATCTATCACAGATGAGAAAGATCTTGGTCTATTCAATTCACTGACCCTATTAATTATGAAATTTTAAAATATATTGGCATTTTCTCTTACTAAGTGCTATTTTAATTTTACATTCACATGTGGGAGAAATTTTCATTTATCAGCTTTAATCCAAAGCTGGTGTTACATACACCAATAATTCAATTGTAATGGTAATAATCTAATATGGATGTTGTCCATCCATCCATCCATCCATCCATCCTCTTCCACTTATCCAGGGTCGGGTCACGGGGGCAGCAGCTTAAGCAGAGAGGCCCAGACTTCCCTCTCCCAGGCCACTTCTTCCACCTCTTCTGGGAGAATCCCAAGGTGTTCCCAGGCCAGCCAGGAGACATAGTCCCTCCAGCGTGTCCTGGGTCTTCCCCAGGGCCTCCTCCCGGTTTGACATGCCCGGAACACCTCACCATGGAGGCGTCCAGGAGGCATCCTGATCAGATGTCCGAGCCACCTCATTTGACACCTCTCGATGCGGAGGAGCAGAGGCTCTACTCTGAGCTCCTCCCAGATGACTGAGCTTCTCACCCTATCTTTAAGGGAAAGCCCAGACACTCTGCAGAGGAAACTCATTTCAGCCACTTGTATTCACAATCTCGTTCATTTGGTCACTTCCCATAGCTCATGACCATAGGTGAGGGTAGGAGCATAGATCGACTGGTAAATTGAGAGCTTTGCCTTACGGCTCAGCTCTTTTTTCACCACGACAGACCAATGCAGAGCCTGCATGACTACGGATGCTGCACCGATCCGCCTGTCGATCTCACGCTCCATTCTTCCCTCACTCGTGAACAAGACCCCGAGATACTTGAACTCCTCCACTTGGGGCAGGATCTCTCCCCCAACCCTGAGAGGGCACTCAACCCTTTTCCGGCTGAGGACCATGCTCTCGGATTTGGAGGTGCTGATTCTCATCCCAGCCGCTTCACACTCAGCTGCGAACCGATCCAGAGAGCTGAAGATCACGGCCTGATGAAGCAAACAGGACAACATCATCTGCAAAAAGCAGTGACCCAATCCTGAGTCCATCAAACCGGACCCCTTCAACACCCTGGCTGTGCCTAGAAATTCTGTCCATAAAAGTTATGAACAGAATTGGTGACAAAGGGCAGCCCTGGCGGAGTCCAGCTCTCACTGGAAACGGGCTCGACTTACTGCCAGCAATGCGGACCAAGCTCTGACACCAGTTGTACAGGGACTGAACAGCTTTTATCAGGGGGTCTGGTACCCCATACTCCCGGAGCACCCCCCACAGGGTTACTCGAGGGACACGGTCGAACGCCTTTTCGAAGTCCACAAAACACATGTAGATATGGATGTTGTACTGTACATAATACTAGCAATATAATATAATATATTATAACGTAATATAATATAATATAGGGCGGCACAGTGGCGCAGTGGGTAGTGCTGCTGCCTTGTAGTTAGGAGACCCTGGTTCGCTTCCCGGGTCCTCACTGCGTGGAGTTTGCATGTTCTCCCCGTGTCTGCATGGGGTTGCTCCGGTTTCCTGCCACAGTCAAAAGACATGCAGGTTAGGTGGATTGGTGATCCTTAATTGTCCCTAGTGTGTGTGTGCCCTGCCTGGGGTTTGTTTCCTGCCTTGTGCCCTGGGATTGGCTCCAGCAGACCCCGGTGGTTAGGATATAGCTGGATGGATTATATTATATATGATTGGGAGTAATGTATCTTAACTCGTTCTTTGATATGTTGCATTGAATGTCTTGACTGGACTGTTATTTCTCACATAGCAGTGTCTGAATATTCTGTTATAACAATAAAATAAAATAAAATAAAATAAATATTTATTAATGGGGGTACTGTACTGGGGGTATTGCTCACTAGACCTGTATTTTCATTTTTAAGTACCCTTCTGTCACTCCACTCTTTATAATTCCTGCACAGCTGTCATGCATAACAAACCAATTTATTTAACTGGCAATTCTTAGACGAACAGGGCGCCACTTTCCAGAACATAACATTCCCTCCTACAACTCTCATTGACAAAGTCTCTGAGCAAGTGTGGAGGAGCATTTACATAGGGATATTTTTGGGTTGGAGCAGGTGTCCAAAGCGGAATCCATTACAGAGTCTTTTCTGAGGGATGCTTCTAGGCTGTCAATCACTGGCTGCTGTGTAAAACACTATTGACATTGTAGTGCAGTCCATTAACTGGAAAGTGGTACAGCCTAACTGATTACATATTTGTACTGTGTCTAACAAAAAAGACTGAACCTTTGTTCAACTCTCTTATCTTACCCATAACCAGTCAGATACTCTCTACTCTGGAGCCTTTATTGATTTGTCCCTGATTTAATTAGATTACAGATATTTACTAGGCTGATATTACTGTGGGGAATAAATTTCCATGCCCTGGTACAGTCATGACTTCCAGTTAATTTAAAAGAATCTTCAGTTATTGACTTACCACCATTAACACTGGGGAAACTCAGATGTTAAAAACTGAGATCTGTTGTTGATACTAATGACACTTGATACTCTATTTACAATAAAATTGGTTCAGACAGGATGTTTATGTGTGCTGCAAGGCTACGCTCAACATCACCTTCTTGACTGTCTGGAACACTGTTCATAAATGACCATCCTGCATTGAACTGCTCACTGCACAATTCCCCATTCATGGTAACTTCCAAAGGGGTTATTAAAGGAGTCAAAATAATTGGTTCTCTTTCAGGAGGTTTGCCCCTTTACTACTCTGTGTCCTGCTGGATTTCTTCCCTTCTGTAGAACTCAGGGAATCCTCATTGACCAAAGGACGCAGTTTTATTCAGTGAGATTAAAGTATCAGAGTGTGGTGACTCCTTTAGAACAAGACAGCTATTCTGTCTCCACATTTTGAAACTGTGAATAGCAAATCGACATTTGAAGTACTGGACTCAAGTGTCAAATGCAAGCACAAATTACATTTATTTGAGAAGACTATTTTCCTAAGCCTTGGTGCTAAAAAAGGGTGTTTAGCAGTTGGTGGTCAATAAACATGGTAAAAAAAAGGGCCTTATAGATCAGTGGTATTTAAAGTGTTTTGGACCATGAACCAATTTGCTAAAGTTTAATCTAACAATGGACTACTTGAGTCTGACAGTCACTTTTGGGTGTAATTTAAATAATATATTTGGAAGGTGTATTTTTGTGAAAATTATTAAGGTCCAACATTACCGTATTTGGTACTGATTTATAATAACTCCTTAGCCATGAATATAGCAGCAAGCGACCTGTAAGCACTGATGTCTGCTCACTGGTGGCATGGAGTGAAACAACAGCCTTGACAAGACATAGGCTTTCCAGACTAACATTAAAGTTAGTCAAGAAGTTATACCTGTGCACTGACTGAGAAAGACTGAACTGGATAAAGATGTGGATTGAAAAAAGTATTGAATGTAATTGAGAAAGAGGAGCAACCAAACAAAGAAACAGGAGCAGAGTGGAAAAGGATGGAATTGAAGCAAATGTTGTTACCATCTGAGAGTGTGCAAGAAAGTTAGATGGCGTACTCTGTAGTGCAAGTTTTAGACCCATTTCTCATAATATTCATCATAATATACTGACATAGTAGCATTGCTGTTGGCTAGCTGCCTTAATTGTTACAGATACATGCTTAAGTAAGTACATGACAGACTAACATATCGGAGTGATTTAATGGTCACTTTGCTCTGATGTCAGTTTGGACCATACTTTGAAGATCCCAATAAAAAATGTCCCTCATCTGCTGTTGTCAAGCTACTGTAAGAGCACAAGACACATAAGTGAATGGTTGCTCCGCACCTCTTTGACAGCCTGCTGTAAATGACTACAAGATGAAGTCTAAACCCATATTGTGTCTTTCTTTCTGTGAAAGTGCTGCCAGGCTCACTATGGTAATCTACAAAATGAAGTAGGAACTGGAGGTAGTAATGAGTTATGCCTTATTCAGTGAATCAGGTTCAGGTCAAACCAGATGGCACTCATGTTGAACAGCATGGGCTAAAATTTGGTGTGGTGCAGTTTGTAGTTGACAATGTTATAAATGTTTTTGCATTTAAAGTGACAAGAAATAAAGGTGCAAAATGCATTGTAGGTGTATATTTTGCTTTTCAACAACTATGTTATTTAAATAGCTTGACCCACCAGGGATGCTTACAAAGAGGGAAGCATTGTCAGTTTCATTTTATAAAACATGTCTTTGAACTTTAGTGACAATTGTGGTTCAGCATGGGCTATTGAGGGTGAAAGAACACATGGGCACAACTGCAGGAGAGCTCCAGCTAACTGAAACAGGCACAACAGGTACAGAATTTCTCTTGGATAATCCAATTTTAACTTGCATAACCAGTTCAGGTTCACTGGGATCCAGTTTCTCTTTCTGTAAAAACAGTGATTGAAATTGGAGAGAATGAATAGAAATACAGTTCCACTACTTCTAAAATATTAATTTAATTGCACTCTCACTTCTCATATTGTTCCCTTATTTTCTAAACGCTGAGGGTAAGCTGAGTGTTGGTCAAGTGTCTTTCAGTTTGTCTTGCAGATTAGCAGTTTGTCAGTAGGAACAAAAAGTCAACCTTTAAGTCCTAGATTGGCAGATTTTAATAACATGGAAACCTGAGGAGTTCAGATTGTATTTAAGAAATTATTGCCTATTGCCTTCTATAGTGACAAAGAAACCTTCACCAAAAAAAAAAAGATACATATTCACAAAACCTCATGAAATAAATAATGCATCTTAGATTAATCTGATCATGTTCCGTATGCTTCTTGCTTAATTTTGACATAACCTACATGATGGTTGAAATGTTTTTTAGAGGTTTTAGACAGGAGATTTGTGCACACAAATTGCAGAGTCCAATGCCTTTTTTACTTCAAAAGCTGTGTAAAAAAGGATCAGTGTGCTTGAAGTACAAAAGAGGTTTAGTTTTGCTTTCTTTTCTTCCGTATATTGAGTGGCAGCAGTTTTCTTCCTGTTAAACTGGTTATGTCTAGCTGAACATTGCCTGCTAAGATCTGACTAATCTGTCTGTGTCTTACTGTATGGCAGCCATTTGTTTCATTTTCTGTGAAGCCATCTATGCAAAACTGTGGTTGCCCAGTTCCTGTTAAACATTCAGTTTGTTTCTATTTAGATGCAGTGCTTTCTTGTATTTGTCAATGTAGCTGTCTTGTCTCTGTTTTGCATCTATGCATCTAGATAATCCATGGCCTACACTGCCCTACATCTGACTCTATTTTCAATTCAGTTCATCATTGTATTTTACCCTTTACTGACTAGAAGTTTGTGGGTGCACAGCTAGCTCTCTCAGGTAAGTGGCAGCTATTTTTTTTGTCTCTTGTCTCAAATGAGAGAAAAGCCTGTCTGTTTTAAGGTCTAACCAATAAGGAAATACAGTATGTTGTGGAAAGGACTGGGAGTCATGCATCCATCTAACAGTCATCTACTTCCTCATTTAGTCTAAAAGATTTCCACCA
Organism: Polypterus senegalus; assembly: GCF_016835505.1. Classification (NCBI taxonomy): domain Eukaryota; kingdom Metazoa; phylum Chordata; class Cladistia; order Polypteriformes; family Polypteridae; genus Polypterus; species Polypterus senegalus. The sequence continues at coordinate 1,100,792 of NC_053161.1, forward strand.
ACCAGAAGCATCACGAACAGTTGATGGAGTACAAATGCCTCACTGCGTAGTAAATATCAGGGGGGTTCAAAAGGGCGACCTCAATAAGAAAAAAAGTTTAAATTTCATCACAAAAATAACAGAACCTATGAGTATTAAAGTAATACCGCTCAAATGCAATATAACCAAATTAATGAGTTTGTATAAAATATCAAATTGATCTACATATTGAATTGCCTTAAGAAGTGGTCAACTTAAAAGTCGGTCGCCTTAAAAGGCGGATCAGCCTAGTAGCGATTAAAAACTGGGATGACGTTTACGATGGTCTACTTTAATGATAAAGTAAACTACGAGGTTAAAATGGACATTTCGAGATTAAAGCCGAAATTTCCACTTTAATCACGAAATACACGTTTTCACCACGAATGCATCTGTATGTCGGCATTTTGCTTCACCACTTTGAACCATTCATCAAACAGCAAAGCGCGCACATCGATCTCCGAAGGATCTCCATAGAGGCTTGCTGTCACATGTAGATAGTAAACAGAGACTCTGACGTCACATTCCGACTTTTAGCACACTGCGCCCCTGACTTTTTGCTGGTACTGGAACTCGCGCACGCGTTGTGTTAATTTCTGAGGACCTGTTCAGAGGACGTGTGAAATGAATGCTGGGAACGCGTGGCAGCCATGATGCGGGCGCGTACGCGTTTTGAGCGTGAAGTATAAATCGGCCCCTAGACCACATGTTTTGTTCACCCGTCATAACAATCCAATGGCAAAAACTCCAAGGCGTCTCATGACCAGCAACAGAAGAAGAGAACAGTGATGCTCTTTCTGAAGGCTTGCAAATGATTATTTTAACATGTACTAAGATATGTAGTAAATGGAGTCACTGCTGGTGCCCAAATCCCTTTAGTGACTTTTTTCGGTTCTTTTTTTTGCATTCTATTTTATTCTATTACATTTGATTTTGTTCTACCCTTACCAATACACTCACAGATTAAAACAAAGACATCTAGATTGTAATACTGCTTCCAAATTTATAGATACTTTGAGTTAAGTCAAGTGTAAATTGAGGAAACCATTTAGATCTGTTAACATCAAATGTAAATGTGGAAAACAATTTAAATTAGTTAACATCAAATTATAATATGACCTTGAGAGATGCTCTGGATGGAGTGGCTTCCATCAAAGCACATAGGATTTCTCCCTGGTGTAATGTGAACACTCAAATGCTTAAATTAGAGTATCGAAAACTGGAGCATAGATGGAGAACAATAAAGCTGCAGGTCTTTCAAATTGCATAGACAGAGAGTGTTAAAAAATATAAAAGAGCTCTCTTTAAAGCTCGCTCAGACTACTATTCAAAAACTATAGATAACAATAATAATAATCTTCGGGTACTGTTTATGACAGTAGCCACTTTAATAAATGGGAATTCAGATCTAGAGTAGTGCAAAATACCAACAGAAATTAGCAGTACACACTTTATGAATGGACAATGACTGAATGACTGACTTTATGAACTTATTTAATTAGAAAATTAAAAATATAACATCTCAGATCTCAGCATCTTGTGAGTGCAAACTGCATACTGGCTTGGCAAACCCTTTTTTGCCATATATTCAACACTTTAGAAATATTTTAACAGAGCAGGAAGCCTTGACTTTAACTTCTAAAATGAGACCTACTACCTGTTCCCTAGATTCAATGCCAACAAATCTAATAAAAAGTGCAATGGATGTTCTTGTAGTACCTATTCTTAACATTATCAATACTTCATTATTTAATGGCACTGTACATGATGCACTAAAAATGTCAGTCATCAAACCATTACTTAAAAAGTCAGACCTAGACCCAAATATACTTAATAATTATATAGTCCCATATCAAATTTACCCTTTCTAAAATACTTGAAAAAGTTGTTGCCAATCAGCTTTAGTCATACCTTATGCATCAAAATTTAATTTGAGAAATTCCAGTCTGGCTTCAAACACTGATCACGTGTAAACACGTGTTGTAAATGATATTCTGATATCCTCTGATGAAGGAAATGCCACTGTAATTATATTGCCAGACTTAAGTGCAGCTTTTGACATCATTGACCATTTTATTTTACTAAACAGGCTGGAAAATGAGATTGGGTTTTCAGGCAATGTCCTTGCCTGGTTTAGTTCTTATTTATCAAATCGATTCCAGTATGTACAGAAATGTGCTGACAGTACTCCATCATTATACAGTACACTGAAATGAGATATGGTGTCCTGCAATACTCAGTACTGGGACCTTTACTGTTTTTACTTTACATGCTTCCACTGGGATCTATCATTAGAAAACATAATATTAATTTTCACACATACACAGATGATACCCAATTATACCTTTCTTTTAGACCAAATGAAGTTTCTCCAATGTTGTGGATGGATGAGAACTACTTGTTTTGAAACTCAGATAAAACAGTGTGACAGATAGGGGGCACTATCGCTCCTTTGAACCCTCAGACAATACACCAGACACCAAGTAAAAGTCCAATAATTGACTTTATTATTAATAAACAGTGCACAAAGCACCCTCCTCTCCACAATACTCATATAATAAATCACAATTCTCAGTAATAAACAATCCTCCACTCCCAGATGCATTGCCACCCTACCACCCAGCTCAGCTCAACGTCTGGGATCTCCCACAGTCCTTTTATCGTCCGTGACCTGGAAGTGCTTCTGAACCCCTGTCCATGTGACTTCCTAGCACTTCCGGGACAGATGAAAACTCTTCTTTTTCAACCCGGAAGCACGTCATTCCCTTTGTCCATGTGACTAGGACGCACTTCCGGGTTGTAGGAAAAATACTCATTGCTCCTCCTTACAGCTCCTTCTAGTGGCCGCTGTGGTATCCAGCAGGGTTGTGGATGAAAACTCCATTGTTCATAATTCCTTGCTGGTATTCGGGGCACCTCCATGCTGCAGGGAGAGCTCTAACTGTTGGCCTGGGGGTATTGGCCGGGATGACAGGCCGGCCATAGACCACAACAGACATATTAAATATTGGAGGGAATATTTTGTCATCATTTAACTCAGTTAGAATAACCATTAGTTTTACCGAATCAGCCCACAAATCTAGGTGTTATCTTTGATTCTAGCATATCATTTAAAGCACACATTACAAAATTTTCCAAAACGTTTCTTCCATCTTAAAAATGTTGGGAAATTAAGGCATTTTCTATATATATGGGATACTGAGAAATTACTTCATTAATTTATTTCTAGTAGGATTGACTACTGCAATGTGGTGTTCACTAGATGTTAAAATAGTTCTTCATACAGTTTCCAATTAATCCGAAATGCTGCTGCAAGAATCATTACAAGAACAAGAAAACATAAACACATAACTACAGTTTTTAAATCCTAAGTTTAGGGCAGATTTCAAAATCCTACTTTTAACATATAAAGCCTTAAATGGCCAGGGTCCGGCTTACTTATCTGAACTTATCATTACTTACAAACCAGAGGGCACATTAAGATCTTAAGATCTTAAGATCCAAATATGAGTCCAAGGATTAATAAAATAGCAGTGGGCGGGTCGAGCTTTTAGTTACAGGGCCCCAAAGTTGTGGAATTATTGGCCTGCTACTATAAAAGGTTCCCCTTCAGTCTCAGCTTCCAGATTCCGGCTGAAGTCTTGCTATTTCAGTGTAGCATACCAAGACTGAAGCTGTTGATTAACTGTGCATACTGCATCTCTGTTGTTAGTCATTAGCACTAAAACATAAGTAATATTATAGTTATAATTGGTTACTAACCCTCACCTATTCTGTTTCTCTCAAATCTGGTACATAGAGCCACTACCCTAATGCCAAGTTGTGTGCCTGCCTAAGCAAAAATCATTTCAGATAGAGGAGCATTGGAATCATTGGGTAGAAGGGCCCTTTCATCAGAATTGTTGGTCCAGCTGTGGAATGGCCAGTGTGTGGGTAGCTTGATAGCTGAGGTCTCCAGGACTGAACAAAACCGAATCCTATTATGTTATATAACCTACACTTGCATTTTGCTCTGTACTTGTACTTTAGTATTGTACTACTGTATTGTATTGAGGATTACTTGTGTTCTGTTCTGGGCACTGCATTGTGCTTACCACATTTTTTGACACCCACTGCACGCCCAACCTACCTGGAAAGGGGTGTCTCTCTGAATTGCTTTTCTCAAGATTTTTTCCCTACAAAGGATTTTTAGGTGTTATTTCTTGTCAAGGCTGGGTGGCTGTCAAAAAGCAAGGTCTCTTAAAGCCTATTGCGGCACTCCTTGTGTGATTTTGGGCTTTGCAAAGATAACCTCTATTGTACTGTAAATTGTATTTCACTGACACAACCACATGCTCCAATGTAGGTGTAGCTTGTGCTGTTTCAGTACAAATGGTTTTCACTAAAGTGGTGCCGACTAAGCTGATTATCAGAATTGCTATCCTGTTAGTAAACCATTCATACTGTGATTTTTTGGTAGTGATAATTCTCTGAAAAAGGTTTTGATTGCTTTCTTGAGCTTTCTGCTTGCATCAAGCATATGGAAGATTTCATGATCTGCTGCAAATCTAAATAAAGGCAAGCTTTTTAACAGAAAGTGCTCCCCGAACATGACCATAGATTGACACCATTTGAGAATAAACATTTTATACATTGTTTAAACAACCCACATAACTCCAAGCTACTACACTGTGATCACACTTACTGGTCTGAGTAAACTCTCTCAACCTTCTGATAACATCATTTAAACAACTGCTATTTTATAAAAGTGGATCATGGATATTTTTAGCACTTCTTAACTTTATTTTCTTCACCATGGTGAGAGACTTCTGATTTTTACACTATGGCACCTCTAAATGTGGGTATTTCAATCATGCTAGCATAGACTACCATCATCAGTTAGAAGTACTGACAGTGACATATTACAATCCTTTTCTACTGTGAAATGCTATACCATAGATGTGCTGAGTCTGGTGGATATTTACAAATGGTTAGTATGGACTGAAAATTCTTTATAGCACTAATAAACATTCATATTTAAACAAAATACTTTCTCACCATAAAGTCATGTAAATGAAAAAAGTGATCCGTGGCTTATAAGCACCCTTTGGAACCTTGTTGACTGTTGTGGGTGTCATAAAAATGTCAAGGCTGTGTTAACAAATACTTGAGTGCATGAAGCTGAAATGAATCCTCTGACAATGAAGTCAGACACATTATACTCTTATGCTCATGCAGATAGCTAAATCAGCTCTTCTAGTGTCGACCGGGTCTCCAACAGACTGGTAATGCTAGTACTTTCTGAAATATCAGTTTACTACTGATATCTTCTGAGGATAAGGTTAACAGCCTAGCATACTTTTTGGATCAGTGTGGGATTATCTTCCCTGTCATCATTATGTTGTGTGACAGTATAAAACAGCTCCCGGAAGTCCTTGCAAAAAGATTGAATATTTTAATGATAATTCAAAACCTGAAGGTAAACTAGAAAGTTGCAAATAACTTTGACCAGGGCCTTGCTGCTTGATAAAACTTGAATAAAGTCAATTTGATGCTACAGTAAATGCTTATGCATATGTATTTATGTTGGTTCATAAATATAGTTTAAATATTTACATATATTCTTTAGATCTTTATTATAAATTGTACTATAAATATACCTTTCAATGTTCATTGTTACTTCTGATATGTGCAAGTTTGGTTAATTGCCAACTCTAAATTGGCATCATGTGAGGCTGACCTGTGATGGACTGGCACCCCATCTAGGAGAGTCTCCTGACATGAACCTGATGCTGCCAGGATAGACTCCAGCCCTAGAGGGTAATGGACTGGACAAATCAATTACAGAAAACTGAGCATTTTAACTCTTACTCTTGGGCATGATCATATATGTGTTTGAAAAAAAATAAACATGTTTAAAGGTATTTGAAATGTGTAACCAACCACTAATTTGTTGAACGTCAGTGCTAAAAGAAAAATATTTATGATATCAAGGAAAATAAACTGTAAAATACAGTATGCCATGTGAGCACAAGATAATAAAGTTATCTCTCAATTATAATAAAAAAATCCAGGGATGAGACAAGACTTTTTAGCCTGGGACGAGACACAACTTTTTCAGAGAGATACCTTCATGTCCCGCAAGACGAGACTTTGTGTGAAGAGATTTAACCACGCCTGGGGCCAGGAATAAAAGACAAAGAGTAAATGACAAAGTAGAACATCGTAAAAAATTCAAAAACATTGGTGTGATACACATGCAGAGCAGGTTAGAGATAATGAAAATACTAAAATTCGAAAGTCTGATAAAAATGATAGTAAAGGTCGCAGTAGCACAAACAAACTGAAATTATTACTTGACAAAAAGAGATTGAATATATTGTTTGGATTTTAACTTTAAGTCGGAGACTTGTAGATTGTCTAATTTGTGTTGCCAACAGAGAAAAGTAGTGCTTCCTCCCAATGAAGAGGTATATCCGCGATAATTAAAAGATTTATTGTATGGTGAAAGTGAAATCCACATACATGAGTGGCAGAGATGTGAAGTGGTTGGTGAGCAAAGTGAGCGGGGGGTGAAGCCCCCTAGTTCTTTCATAAGATAAAAATGCACAATAGGAGGATCTCTTTAGCAAGGTGCCCACCATGGACTTAGCATAGCTGTAGTGTTAAATTTACCAGAAAACCTCATGGTGGGCTACATTATCAATATATATTTCAGAGTATGGTAATGATTATATTTGTAAAAGAAAATATCACATGAATTTTTTGAAATTTAGCTTTTATTTCATTCGGGCATGATGTGATTACCTAAAACATTTATTTTTTTGTTATCAATACAATGCACCATCTTGCTTTTACCAATATGTTTGCTTCAAAGCTGATCTTTTTATTGCTACTATTTTTGCTTTTATGATTTGCCACTATGGACATATTAATATTATGTACAGGAGCCTTGATATGAAAAAGTCATTAATATACTAAGTTGTATTAAACAGACAATTATATATGTAAAACTCCAATGCTGAGCTGTTTGCAGATAATCTCTTTGCATGCATCTCCTGGTAACAGCTTCTCTAATAAAGCATGTGCCTCAAATAGTAGATCAAGTGTCACCTTCATGACTACACTTGGTGCCTCAGAGGACTGAAATACAGTACTTCCAGTGAAAGAAGCACCGGTTCCAGAAACCGAAGCTAATCTAACACTGTGCTAAACTCCACTGCAACATGCACAAAACATCTTCACAATGCATTAAAAAAGGGAAAAAAGGAGAAAAATAAAAAAAACTTTTTGAAATGTCCACCTTGTAATTTTGAAAGTTTCTGTTGTACTTGAACATGACAAAACATTATCATTGCTAGGGCACAGTGTATGGTACACTTACAGTATATCATACTAATGCTGTGGATGCTGGTCTAAACGATGAACTGGAGGAAACTGATAGCAGCAATCAACTAATTTCTGAAAGAAAGAAGGAGAATTTATAATACTAACAAAATCAGATAATTATGTGCTGATTTCTGTTACATTTTTAGCATTTTATTTTTTAAAGGACTTAAGTTGCTAGTGACATCTTTCCACTATCACATCTGTAATATCGGCATCTTCAAATGTACAGTAATAGAGGATCGAAAGCTACCACTAAAATGTTCAGTATCAGCTATCATTATACATTCATCTTTCTATGGTCTGAGTCAACTTTGCCATTACGGGGTCATTTGTTGATTGGCACATTTTTTTCCATTCTCTCGACTTTAGAGAATTATTCTTAGTGTTTGGTGAATTCTTCCACCAGAAAACTCATAAGACTTGGAATGTTGTATAACAAAGCAGTACAAAGCGAGAGATAATTTAAAAATCTCAATTGTGAGTGCAGGGAAAGATCAGTTAGAAGTATTAGATGAGCCAGAGGAATAATCCAGAAATCAGTAATCTGGTAAAACATTCAGAGAAATGAAGCCAACAAGTAGCTTTGTCAAAATGTCATCCATTAATGCTAGACCTCTTTTAAAATTTGGCATTGTTTTCATTAGATGTGAAAGGCCAATAAGACATAAATAGCAGTAGGGCATGCCTTGCCTTCCGCATTTCAAAGTCATTTGGCTCCGGGGGGCAAGCATGACAGGCAATATCATGCAAATTCAAAGTTGGGAACATGCCTAGAGCTCACAGGAAAGGAGTAATCTGGAGGTTGCGTGTTACACTATCCAAGATTAAGCTGAAAAAGGTTACGTGCTTCCTAATAGACAAAGGTGTCTTGAAGTACCACAGCTAGTATTTCTTGTTGATCCCTTTGTTCTCTCTTCCCCTTATTTGGACACTGAAATATTAATAAATGTAGCTTTGTCTTCTGTTGAGAAGGGTGTTGGATCACTCAGTGTGTGTCTAGTGACAAGCATGTTTTAGACTCAGCACCTTCTCACAATCCTTTACCTGTAACTAATGAGATGGATATTATTAAATTTCTTTGCCAAAAAGAGAAAAGGATTACACTCCAGTACCTTTTAAACAGTGTTGCAATATGTGCCAGTCAAAGAGGCAAACATTAATTGGGTTGAACTAGTAAACTGTTGAATTGTGTATCATTCCACAAACTATTAAGCTGTGCAGACACTGAAAGCAGTTTATCAAGATGCATGTGAAATCTGTAGTTGTGATCCTTCCAGCTAAGAAAATTCAAAAATGGTGCAGGCCACAAAAAATAACAAAAGTCACACCTGTAATTCACATGGATCTGAACCCAAAACAGTAGGCCTCATCACCTCATGCAGCCTGGCCTTAGACTCAAGAGACATGATTTTGGCCTGCATAGACCCAAAAACAGCGCACAGTCGTAAAAGTTAAAATGTCTTTAAAGGGAGAAAGGAAATCTGAAACACCATTCAACCCACATAAAGTAAACAAATTCCATTAACATTTAAATATATATTGAAGAATTACAAAAATAGGGCAAAAATAAAGGCAGGCACAAAAAAGAGAAACAAAAGCCAAACCTAAAAGTAAAAAAGTCCAAACATTAAAAACAATGCCTTAGGTCACAAGAAAGGAGTCCAATGCAGGGAGTCCATATTCAGAATAAACAAACAAACCGAAAGACACAAGCAAACTTTAATGCAGAAGCAGTCACACTAATGAGTCCACCCTGCGAGGAGTTTGCATGTTTTCCCCGTGTCTGCTTGGGTTTGGGCTTGGATGCTCTGGTTTCCTCCCACAGTCCAAAGACATGCAGGTTACGTGCATTGGTGATCCTAAATTGTCCCTAGTGTGTGCTTGGTGTGTGTTTGTGTGTGCGCTCTGTGGTGGGCTGGCGCCTTGCCCGGGGTTTGTTCCCACCTTACGCCCTGTGTTGGCTGGGATTGGCTCCAGTAGACCCTGTGTTAGGATATAGCGGGTTGGACAATGACTGACTGACTGACAGTCACACTAAAGGATGTGTTATACAGCTCAAGCAAAATTTTAATTAATATTTGTTACTTATATGCTTTGTTCAACATTATTACTTTGTATAATAGGTTATTAGGTATGTGTTATGTCATTATGTTTTAAATATTGTTTTGTTTACGTTGTGTTAATATGATTGATTTGTTTGTGTATTATGTTAATATGTTTAGTTATGTGCCCTGTCCCCTTAAGACAGAATTTCAGATGACAGAACCACTACAACATTCAACTAGAGGAAGCAGGGTTTGAAGTATTTTTGCAGATTTTTTTTCTTTTCTTTGTCTTTATTTTTCATTTTGCTTATTTTTGCTCTGTTTTATAGTTACTGATTTCTGGATTGTGAATTGGCATTACTTTGTTTTTAGGTTTCCTTTTCAGGCACACCTCTGTTGCTCTTCTTTATGATATTTTTATATTGATGTATTCTCTATAATAAACATTCACTATTTTTTTCAAAGAGCCACAGTTTTACACAGTTTCCCTCCATCTTGATTAATTCTTTGATGATGAAGATTGTAAAGATTGTTTTGATGCTAAGGTTTCTCCTTTCTGTGCCTGTGTAGTCCGAAGCCTTACAATTTGGGATAACCCCAACCTAAAGATCAGGCTTCAGACAGCCCGGACCTACAATTCAGGGGCAAGTGTCTCATTTTTGGAATTTTGAGACAAGTGTTGTAACAGGATATTTCTTCTTAAACAGCAGTTTGCCTCCCAGGTGTGGCATCAGGTGGCCCCATCCCCTGAGACTCAATATGTAAGCCACAACAAAACACCATTCATAAGCATAAAACTATTCATAAACAAAATAATATTAATCAAAACATACAACATAAAAGGAGACAAAAAATCAATAAAATTCACCAAATTAAATTTAAAAATCAACACAAGGATTAAAATAAAAACATACTTGAACTAAGGATGAGACCATGACAGAAACATAACAGCTGTCCATGTAGACATGTAGACTGTATATGTGGAATTATTACTTAAAATAATGTATTAATATCCATGCTAAAAGTTCCTCATTGTTCCCTTGACAGCTTGTCTGCTAAATTCAGAAGAGGCATCATGCCTAGGCTCTGAACTAAACCCAGCCTGGCTTCCAGCTCTGTTTACAGTAAGCAAAGGGGAAGTTTACAGCACAGTGCTCATGCTAACAAAGATATTTTAAACCATTAATGCTGTTATTTAAAATAAAGAATAGGAAATATGTTCAGCCATTGCATATAACAGCATCATATAACTTATTTGGCTGGTAATATGCTGGAATGGCAAGGCCATTGATGTTAAAAGCTCTGTCAACTTGGAATGCCTTATAAGTAACAAACTGTAGATTGCAGGCACCTCAGAACTCAATCCAATGTCCCACATTATGGGTAAGGGTTAATTAATCAGTCCTCCTTACTTTATATGGCAATCTTTTATAGTGAACACTTCTGTCAAAGGAATTGACAGAGCTGACTCAGCAGAACTTTTTAAATTAAATAGTAAATCACGTGCTCTGTGATATTGATGGAAACTAATGGGAAACACATCTGAGACCAATATCACTTCACACAGAGCCCCTTCTTCACATAAAGGCTTATAGGAATCAGGAAAAAAATAATTAGTCATATAGTTGAAGCAGAAACCTTGACAGTTTTTAAAACATATCTGGATGAGATATTGGGCCAACTTGGCTATTAGCTGACCAAATGACTGAATAGTTGTTATTTGAGCAGCTTTACAAGTGATAACTGGTTGCAAATTCCAGTCAGCCTAATCCCTTTTTAACCTTATGAGCTGAACAGTTTGTTGTTGCAGGTTTAAAAAGTCCCTGTCTACTTCGGACCCTCAACCATACGATTCTCTCACTTATAGCCCAATTCATCCTTTGCCTCTGCATTTCATAGGATGCAGTCCATTTACTTTTTTGGAGACAAAATGTTGTGAAGCTCCTGGTGAAGGCAACATTTCTCCCTGCACAATAAGGCAATGTAGTGATTAGTTATCATCTTTATTTTACAGACATTTTCAGTCAATCTTTGGTTCAATATGAAGTTCACGTTGGTTTCAAAGAAATCCACAATCACCCCTGTGCCTAAGAAGCAAAATATGATGCTGATCTCTGTAATAATGAAGACATTTAAATGTCTAATTCTTCAACATCTTACGTCTGTCACAAATTATCTACTTGACCCATTACATTCTACTTACTGAGGTAAAAGATCAATTGAAGATGCAATGAACATGGCTCTGCACTACGTCTTGCAGCATTTAGACTCTTCAGCTACTTATACTAGGATCTCATTTATGGATTACAGTTCTGCATTTAACATATCCATACAGAAGCTTTTCCATGACAACCTTCTCAGTATAAACCTGGACTATGCCACATGTTTCTGGATTTCTGACTTTCTAAAGAACAGATGTCAGACGGTGATGCTGGGAAAATATTAGTCAGGGCCCCAACCCTTTACATGGTGTCCCCTAAGTGCTGTCTTTTATATCCTCTCCTTTTCTCTCTCTATACCAGTGACTGCAACTCAAGCAACCCACCAGTAACACTGCTGAAATTTGCTAATATCACCACCCTGCTTGGCCTGATCACAAATGGTATGAGGTAACATATAAAAGGAATGTGAACTGGCTGGCCAGTCGGTGCACCCTGAACAACTGACTTGAATGTTCTGAAATATTTTAAATGGTTGTGGATTTTAAAAGACCTTGCCTCCTACTCTCTTTGTTATAAATGTCAGTGTCAATTGGGTAAAAACATTTAAATGTCTTGGTATAACTGTTACTCACAGTCTAGCATGGGTTGAAAATATAACTTCTGTTATCAAAAAATCTCAGTAGTGTATGTTTATTTTTCCTCTTAGCTTAAAAGGCATAACATACTCCCAATTACTGCTGGTATGGTTTTATGGAGGTGTTATTTAAAGCACCCTCACTTTCTACATAACAGAGTGGTATGGCATTGCTTCAGCTCATTCAAAACATATACTGCAGTGTGTCATTCTAACAGCAGAAAAGACTGAATTGCTATGAGGATCTGTATATATTAAAGACGCAAGCTATCGTTGAATTTTTTCAGTGTGCTTTCATTTCTGTGATGATTTTGCTTTTCCCTAATTATTAGTATTATGTACATTATGTCATTGATTATGTATTTGTCCTTTTGTATGTTGTGTTTTAAATATTGTTTTGTTTATTGTATATTATGTTTTAGTATAATTAATAATGTGTCATGTCCCATTAAAACAGTTTCAGGGGGTAATACCATAATGATAAACTGCTGGTGAATCGTTGTCTGCCTATTTAAGTCCAGACAGAGGGTCAGGTCCTTCAGACCGGCAGAGAGTTGTGGAGAATTATTATTGAAAATATATTGTTTTGTGGATTTCCCTGGTTATTGACTTTTCTTTGATATGCTCTTTGGTTTCTAGATTCAACATTTATTTTTTTGTCACATACACATTTATATACATACAGTACAACATTTAGTGAAATGGCAGCATTATTTGCTACTAAGATTATGCAAAAGATAGTAAAAAGATAAAAAATACAGCTAAATAAAAAAGCAAGTAACATTAAATAGAACTATTTAAATATAATGCAGCTAAATAGAAACAACTTAAAATGAAAATATAACAATATACAGGGTCTAACATACAGTATAATTTCAAAATTACATAATATTACATAATTTAGACCTTAATCAGACCTAAAATACATAAAACCATTATGCATTCGGTCTTAACACTAGAATTACCAAAGCCTAAGAAAACACTTGTAGATCCGTCCCACCTTAAAACGCTTTGCACCTCTCCGTCAGCGTCTTTTGTCTTCTAAATGTGTGGATAAGCAGCAAACAGCAAGCAGCCTACTATCACATCACCCCACCCCGCACAGTTGTCTCAGCTCAAGTCTGTTTACCTGTGTGTTAGTTGCTTAGAGTTGTATAGAGTGAGAAATCAAGCAAAATGACACATTCTATAAATACTACATCGTTATTTTGAATACATGCATTTCATGTGTGTTTTGTGTCTACAACATTCTATGTAAACACATCGTTAAAACAGAAACGTTTTTCATGTTTTGGTAATATTTGACAAAATGTAGACATGAAGCATATAATGTGTGAAGCCTGAATTCCAAATATTAAACATTTTCACAAAAGATACAAATATAACAGAACAAATGCGCTTTTATTCAAAAATATAACTGCACAAAAACAACCCGCGTTTACCTGCGACACTGAGGCACATTTGCTACAACTGCTTCAGTGGTGTGATGGTATCAGCTGCTGACTTGCAATCAAAGCTTCATGGGTTTGATCCTGGGTGAGGCTGTTTTGAGAACTGAGCTGCTCGTATTCTTACTATTTTAGAATAAAAACACACATTTGATTCCAGTCTGTAAAAGCCGGTGTGATTTATGATACTTGTAAAGATTAGCTTTGTTTTTTTTTATCCGTTATTCTCTCAGCTACGTTCACGATCCCAAGTCCCCCACCACCCACGCATTTGACACTGCTGTTTTCACATAGACACGCTATAACAGAGGTACACTCAACTCATGCCGACGATTCTACATCGGATCAAGAATGCACTTTTGTCATCGCTGTACTTTGTATATGTACATGGGGAGCTCTGCACTCGTTACTTTATGCTGTAGATCTGGCTCTTACATACCAAGGACGGTGCATGTGCCCAAAACATTAACATTTATATTGAACAACAATATTATGTATTATATATATACTACCAGGGGAGCAAGCCCCCCTGGCGACTTCGGTACCCAACCCCCATTTGCGGCCAGTATGCTGCTCCGGTTGTGAAAGGGGTGCTGAACGCACCCCAAGAAGACGTTGTCGCTCCTCTAAAACCCCCTCTTAAATGGTGATACAATGGGAAATAAATATGCCGGGGTAAACGATGTGAGACACCGACAGTAGGAGATTCTCAAGGCTGACTTCACAGCACTAATCAAAGCCACGAAGGAGAAGACTCTGTCTGCAAGGATTTTCATCTCGGGTCCCCTACCTCTCATTAGAAGATCAAACGGGTACTACAGTCGTCTGCCAGGATTGAACAACTGGCTAAAAGGCTTCTGCGAGAATCAAAACATTTGGTTCATAGACAACTGGGACCTCTTCTGGGAGAGTTTTTCTTCAAGTGTTTCTTCAAGTGGGATGGTCTACATCCAAATAAATTTGGCACCTGGGTCCTCTCCAAAAATATCGCTAAGGTAATTCATATCACTTGACTGTCTATTTCTACTCCTAACCCTTACTGTAATGCTTTGCTAGGACATGATAATTCTTTAACAAAGTCTTCCGAAAAAGTGCACTGCATTACTACTCTAATAACTAACCTCAATACATGTAGAAAATCTAGGCAGTGCGGCATAAACACGAATAATTTAATTACAATTGCACCTTTAGATGAACAATGTATTAAATCTATAAAAACAGATTACAGATTAAATAAAAAATACGTACAGAGCAGCGCTAATAAAAAAAATTAATTTCTATTTCAAGTTCCCATAACGCACATAAAATTCAGCGCTGCTCCTACAAAACATTATATGGCTTTATTAAATGTTAGAGCTTTAACCAACAAGACGTTTTTCATCAACGATCTTATTAGTGATAGAAAAATTGATTTTATTACACTAAGTGAAATGTGGCTTAGCTATGATGGCGCGGCTGTTTTAATCGAATCTGCGCCTCTGAATTACAGCTTTGCTCGTGCGGATCGCCAAGAAAAGAAAGGCGGAAGCTTAGCAAACAAAAGATGTCAGTTTTGGTAAATTCAAGTCCTTTGAGTATCTATGAGTATGGAGTTTCTCAGTTTCTAGTATTATCCGTGTATAGACCTCCTAAATACAATGCGTCTTTCTTTGAGGAATTCTCAGGCTTGATGTCAATTGTAACTATGAACTATTACACACTCCTAATAGTCTGTGACTTTAACTTTCATATTGATAATCAGTATGACCCAAAAGTTAAAGAATTAATGAACCTCCTGGACTCTTTTGATTTGAGACAGCTCGTTTGTCAGCCTACATGTAAAGCAGGTCATACCTTAGACTTAGTAATTACCAAAGGACTAAAAGTTGATGTGAAGCAAATCATTGATATTGATCTATCAGACCATTTTCTTTTACTATTTAATATAGAAATAATGATAGAAAACATTCATGAGAAGCATATTGTTAAAAAACGTTTCTTTGATTCATCAGCAGCTTCAAAACTTACAAATATTCTAAGCAACCAGTCCGTTTATAGTGTTAGCTACAATAGCAAGGATAATGTAAATAGTAAGTAGAAAAATTGAATACTAAGGTGAGAGCTGCTGCTGACATAGTTGCACCTGAAAAGACATTTCTAGCATTGTTATACCATGGAAGACCCAAAGAGTGTCTGATTTAAAGAGAACATGCCGGAGAGCTGAGCGTAAATGGAGAAAAATTACTTTGTAAACTAACTATCCACTATGAGATATTGAAGGTTAAAATAACAGAATACAATAAAACAATCCATCTTGAGAGGCGCTGCCATTTCTCTAGAATTATAAATAACAATGCTAGTAATCCCAAAGTCATATTCTCTACGATTGATCGTCTGCTAAACCCAGGTCACTCAATGGAATGCCTCCAAAATACTTCCAGTGAAACTTGTGAGGCTATTGCTGTATTCTTCAATCAAAAATTAGTGATATTAGAAATAATATAGTACATCACCCCAATACTGATCCTCTTAAATCCTGGTATTCCATTTTAAGCAAAGTACATTTTTCCACCAGGATAGATTTACCTGATTTATATAAAATAATTTCTCAACTGAGACCCTCCACCTGCATCCTTGACCAAATACCAACAAGTTTTTTCAAAGAAGTATTGGGCGTGCTAAATGATAGTATTCTTGACATAGTAAACTCATTAGTAAACTGAGAAGCTTCGATGCATGTACTCCGAGCGGCTCACGTGAACTGACTTTGCAGGACTGGGAAATGTTAAATTAAGTTCATAGACACGCTACCAATAAATATTCGCAGGCAAATCCACAACTTAATACCGGGAATGCCTGTTAAACATCTTAGATTCACGAGTACCAATTTGGGTAGTGAACACTTCGATGAATGAAACCTGTTATCTTTACAACGGTTGACAAACACAGAATATAACTTGAACACAACACATCCTCCAAATATGAACCTGATTGAAAGAAATAATGATAATCAAATCCTTGATGACAGCAACACTCAGTAACACTCACAAAACAAATACTGTATATTGACAGTCATGTTACGTTATTTTTAAAATGTTTAATTTTCTTTTTCATAACTTCTTTAACACACTACTTCTCCGCTGCGAAGCACGGGTATTTTGCTAGTTTTAAAATATTTGTCTCCCTTTTGTCTCTCTCTCTCAAAATACATGCATACCAGGGATTTTTCCTGCCTTACATCCAAACCTGCTGCGGTAGGCTCCAGTTTCGTGCAATCCTGCTCTGGATAAACATGTTTAGATAATGTATATTGTTCTTAACCTCAGATGCTGTCATTTTATGCCTGTCCGTACTCCTATTACCTGCTCTTGCTCTGCTCATTATGGGTTTACTGTCCTTTATGTTGGGCTATTCAAGTCTTACTGCCCCTAACCTTGACATTACATGCTTGTTTTTCTTTGTTTCCGTCAATACAGCTAGGTGGTGGTCTGCACACTGATTCAAATCTAAAAGCCCTGTTTTTCCTAAGCCCCCATGATTTTCATGATAAAATATTTAAAAAATTATAAAATTGTGTAAAATTGTTCATATTCAGTATCTAGTTTTGATTATGCTTGTTTTTATCAGACAAAAACAAAACCAGATAGTAAACAATGTAGTGTAGTAAGCTTCCACTAACATTAAACTCGTATCCAAATCTGTTAAGTGTACAGTTCTGTCTGATTGTGACACAAAACTAAACTCCATAGGAGCTCCATGCCATAATTATTAAAACTGAAACTAACAGATATAAAAATAAAATAGAAATGTTGGCACCCTGCTCAGGATTGGTTCCTGCCTTGTGCCCTGTGTTGGCTGGGATTGGCTCCAGTAGACCCCCGTGATCCTGTATTCGGATTCAGCGGGTTAGAAAATGGATGGATGGATATATATATATATATATATATATTGAGCATAGGGAGCTGAGTAAAGACCTGAGGTGCAGCGCGAAAACTCATGCAAATGGGGAATTGCAGGGTACTAACTTCTCTCTCTTTTTTCCTACAGAAAGAAAGAAGCTGCGCTGCCATGAACGTGCCCAGACTCCCTAATCCTGTATTGACACTTCTGTGTTCATTCCCTTCCTTCCGCCTACCTCAGATGACATCATGGTTCCCATCAACCACCTTGGCTCTTTCCCAGCATTCCGTCTGTGTCATTTCTCGTCCCACTCCATAAATGTTCCCCAATTCATCTTTGCAAACTGTCTGTTGTATTTCTGTAAAAGCACTGACCTTGAGAACAAATTGTACAATATATGGGCCGGACAACCCCAAATCTTTATGCTGTGTTTGTTGTTTATTTACAATATATATTGTGGCAGGGGCTTGGTGTCCTTACCTAGCCAGGATGCCCCCTGAACACTATATTCAGGGGGAACAGCCATGGACATTGCAATATCTCCCCCTGAACACTAGTTGGCCACCTCCCTGGGGTGGAACAGTGTCTCGGGTTCCCGCAGGGCATCCTGGGAACTGGAGTTGGGTGCAGCCTTGGTGGGTCCCGCAGGTATCGCCAGAGGGCACTGTATTCGGGACTCCTGAGCCTGTGTGGGCAACCAATTCGTTCAGGACGAAGTTTGGTGAGGAGTGGTGGAGTAAGAAGAAGAGGAGAAATTAGTGTTTATTGTGTGCTTGGGACTTTGTTGTGTTTGTGGGACACTGGGAAGACATGTCTCACAGCTGAAGAAAATAAAAATATATTTAATTATACATGTGCCTCCTACATATATATATGTATTGTGAAATTAACACTCTGACAATGGAGGCAGAGGTGAAAATGATCAAAAAGATTTAGTTTTCTTCATCTGTGGGTTACGCCTTCCCCGTACCCACAGAGACAACACAGTCCCAAAACACACAACCAAAGAAAAACCACTCTCTTCTTCCTCCACTCCTCCCAGGCAGCTTTGTCGTTGTCGTGGTCGTTGTCGTCATCCTCCTCCTCCTCCCTACTCTAGCGCCCTGAGTAGTGGCCACAGACTCCTTTTATAGCCCATTCTGGAAGTGCTCCAGGTGGTAATTGGCCTAATTAGGCTGCACTTCTGGGTGTGGCTGCATTCCAGCCTACATGGGCTTGTTAAGTCATGCAGCTCCTCCAGGTGGTGGCCACAGAGCCCAACAGGCCTGAGCCCTGAAGTCCCACGCCTATGGCCCCAATGTAACCCAGGAGGGCTGCCACCACATGTTCCGGGGGACGTAGTGTGCATCCCATGGCTGCTTCCCTGGTTCCAGTGTCAAAGGGGCATCCCGGCCAGGCATTGGTCCTGGCCATCCACCACAATATATATATATATATATATATATATATATATAGGACGTTTGCTGAATGACTGACCAATCACAAGCATTACCTGGTAGGTGACCACCCAAATACTTAGATTGCAATCACACCTATATTTATAGGAGGGCAATGGACATCATCAATTAGACAGGTAAAAGTGCATTACCCAGATAGGAGGCCAGTTCATTGATGCAGATGGATTGGCCTGCAGAACAAATAAATAACTTTGTACTGGGCGGTGTAAGTTAATGGAGGGACCAGAAGAAGCCGAGAGTCGGGAGTGGTTCCATTCCCCATATGCCATGCATTTGTCCTCATATAGAAACCTAGTTGGGACACCCATAGGGGTACTTGGGAGCTGGAGTCTGCAAATACAGCCCTGTCGATGTACCTTGGGATCATGAGAGGGTGCTGTCGGGGAATGACCTCTCTACTTTTCTTATGGCCAGTAAGTGCTTCCATGGAGACACAGCATAGCACCAGAAATTTCCGCTGGTCCATAAACTATGTTATAACAGCTGGGCACAGTTATTTTTACATTCCGCTGGCCAATCTGTCTGTCATTCCAAATTGGCCTCCTGTCCAATGTACAGTACATTATTTTGCTAATAACAAGAGAAATTCTACGTTCAAATTCTAAGTTCACTGTGTCCATTGGGTTTTTCTGGGCATACTCTAGACTCCTCCGATATCCAAAAGTTGCGCAGGATGGACTAACTGGCAACTTTAAATTAGCCTTTTATGAGTGTATTTGTTTTCTGTATGATGGGCTGATGTTCTGCCCATGGTTTGTTCCTAATTTGCACCTAATGCTGATGAGAAAGAATCAGGATAGGAATAAAGAGGTTTAGTTATTGAGTAACAGTTATTAAACTTTTTATACAGAACATGTCCAAAGCAATCTTCAAGTGTGATATACCAAAAAAGACGTACATTCTTATAATGTATCCTTCCATCCCTTATTAAACCTGTTTAAAAAAATTCCTGGTTTCTCTCGCAACATTGGTCACAAAGCAGGAACTATACCTAGACAGGACACCATTCTGTCACAGGGCATACATACTACTCATACTATGAAAATTTAAAGTTAACAATGTCAAAGAAAATATATGTACTTTAAACAGGTAAATTAGAAGGTTTGTTCAAGGTGACATATGCAACCATAAAGTTGATATTTTATACATTAGGCCAAATCTCCGAAGATACATTCCTAATGGAATGAAACAACTGACTTCATCACAGCAACGATTTAGCCTGATGACTGTAGCCAAGCAGGCATAACAATAATATAGGTAAGAAGATAAATATTCCACCTACTATATTATAGGCTTTCAATTCAACATTTACTCACATGATGTTCACCTACCTGTTGTTCACCCACTTTTGTAATCTGTTACTGGAAACAGGTGTGGCTGTCACGGGACAGACTCAGGACAATTCAAGTGACCTGCTGCCAACTCAGATGGATTACACTATGCACTACTGGAACAATAGCAAACAGCTCCACTATATGTTTTCTTTTGATATTTTACAGAAGTATAATTAATGTTCTTTGTATGATCTCCACACTTGGGATCCTTAACTGTATAACAGATGATATTTACATGACCCAGGAAGCTGAATTTCTGTCTGCTTTTTAATGAGTTTAATTTTATGTAGTAATAGCAGGAGATTGCCAGGTGGTTCAGGCAATGAAGACTCCACAGAATGGGTGATGAAAGTTACCAGATTGTTTCCTTAAGTAGGTGGCTGATTGACTAAAATGAACCCTCACCACCTGCACATTTTTTTTCTTGTATTTTCTTGACTAATGTTGACATGCTTGATCTATGATTCACTTGGTGTGTTAAGCCATTTGATTGATCCTCAAGCACAGCTGTCATTTTAAATATGATGCTGTGAATTCAGAAGCAAGAAAATATGAGAAAGAGTTCAAATCAACCCAGTTATTATTTTTTCAAAGAGAACTATTCAAGCACTAAATATTCAGTTTGAATTGAAACCAGCACCCACACTAAACAATATTCTTTGGCACAAATGTTTAACAAGAGTTGCTCCTTTCTGATAGTTGAGGTACATTAAGAAAGTTCAAATGTAACATTTATCTAATAGCAATAATTAGAAATAAATTAGAAACTTAATTTGTTCAGCCCAATTTAGCCTTAGCCAGCTTTCTATTCATTCTTGTGTTTGAAGTAGTTATTTAAAGTATTATGCTATTGAAATAAGCTTTGGCTGTCTGTGTTCCTGAAATGGACTAATTAAGAATCTTGTGTTATGTAATCTTTTCCTAAACCTTTTCAGGTAGGCCTGATTTTGTTTTGTCCTTTTTCTCTGAGCTGTGCATCCCCATTACATGTGCAAATTTTTCCAGATGATGTTTCTACCCGATCCCTATAAGATGTTAATCTATGTGTTGTTCGCTCCATAACTACATTTCCTTCTGTAGTGCATTATATTACCTTAATGCTCTCTCATTGGCTTATTCGGAGTTCTTTAGAGAAAGAGAGGGCAAATGTAAGAATTCCAGTGACTTTGAAAAGAGCCACATTATGAGGGCTAGGTGAATTGATCAGAGTATCTGGAAAATGTCGAGACTTATGGGGTGTTCCTGGTATACCAAAAATGGTCGAGGGAAAGACAATTGATAAGCCAGCATCATGATAATGGGCACCCAAAGCTTACTGATGCATGTGGGGAACGAAGGCTATCTCGTCTAGTTTGATCCCACAGAAGAGCTACTATATAGCACAAATGGCTGAAAAACTTACTGCTGGCCATGAGAGAAAGGTGTCAGAACACACACTGTATTATTGCTTGCTGTGTATGGGGCTCTGTAGCCGCTGATTAGTCAGAATACCCATGCTGACCCCTGTCCATCTCTGAAAGTGCATGCAATTGGCACATTAGTATCAGAACTGGACCATGGAGAAATGGTTTGGAGGCCTGTTCTAATGAAATATGTTTTCTTTTACATCATGCGAACAGCCAGGTGCATGTGCATCATTTACCTGGGGAAAAGATGGAAGCATGATGCTCTATGGGAAAAAGGCAAGCCAGCAGAAATAGTGTGATGCTCTGGTCAATGCTCTGCTGGAAAAAACGTGGGTCCTGGCATTCATATTCGTGTTACTTTGACATGTACCACCTAACTAAACACCGTTACAGACGACGCACACCCCTTAATGGCAATGGTATTCCATGAGAGCAGTGGCCTCTTTCAACAGGACAAGGAGCCCTGACACACTGCAAAACCTGTTCAGAATAGTTTGAGGTAATGTCAAAGATGTTGACTTGGCTCCCAAATTCCCCAGATCTCACTCTGATTAGCATCTGAGGAATGTACTGGAAAAACAAGTTTGCTCCATGGAGGCCCCACCTGCCAACTTACAGGACTTGAAAGATCTGCTGCTAATGTCTTCGTGTCAGATACCACAGGACACTTTCATAGGTCTTGTGGAGTCCACACTGCAATCTTTTCAGGGCTGTTTTTGAGGCACAAGAGGGACCTGCATAATATTAGGTAGGTTGTTTTAAAATTGTGGCAGATCAGTGTAATGTGGTATATATGATGCCCTTTGTAATGTTTGGGACAAAGACATATTTTTCCTGGATTTACCCTCAGCTCCAGAGTTCAAAAATTACAAATTAAATAAAGTACCCAATACCCTTCAATCAGAGTCTGCAATTTACGCTTTAATTATTTGCTTAATTTGTAATTTTAAACTGTGGAGCCTGTGGTGGGCTGGCACCCTGCCCGGGGTTTGTTTCCTGCCTTGCGCCCTGAGTTGGCTGAGATTGGCCCCAGCAGACCCCCGTAACCCTGTAGTTAGGATATAGAGGGTTGGATAATGGATGGATGGAACTGTGGAGAAGAGGGGTAAATCAAGGAAAGATGTGTCTCTGTCCCAAACATTATGGTGGGCACTGTACACTCAAGGGGTTTGGACTTTTATTCAGGTCCTGGATGGTATCCCCTATATGGAGGTTTGTATGTTTCACCTACTCTTGACAAAAGACATCCTGCTAATACTTTTTGCCAGGCTTTGCTGTTTTCCTGCAATTGGGGTGTTTTGTTGATTAGTAGTAGTTCTCACTATGCTTGTACAGCTGCAGGCTCTTACCTCATTAAAATGGTATTTAAGTGAGCTTTGTTCACTCATTTGTACTTGGCCTTGAAGCCTTTTTAGCTCATCCTCTCAGTGGCTCTGTTGTGTTCTAATGCATGCTATGTTCTTGACCTTTGATTATTATGATTAACTTTTCCCTATGTAAAGAGGATTCTGCCTTAATGTCTACAGACTCCTGCCTTTTTCTAAATTATCCAGCTGCTTTAACAATACATACAGTATTACAAGAAAGTAAGTACACCACCTGAACATGTGCTGCTTTTTAATATTTGTGGATACAGAGTAATCTGACTCCCATTTCAATATTATCAATTAAGGTGACCTAATATAATAAATAAAAGTAAAGTATTACTGGTTGCAGTTAATTATATAACAAAAGGCAAAAGGTAATTATGTGGTGTTGACATTTTCGGCAGAAATAACATCAAGTAAGCATGTTTGTTACTGTACATTAGTCACCTGCACTGACTAGAAAGAGTATTGTGCCTTTTCTCTACAGAGAAACTTCAACTTGGTGATGTTTTAGGGTGTTTTTATTTGTGTAGCATGTTTAAGAGAGCCCAATTGCATTTCCATAGGATTTAGATTTAAGCTTTGACCCAACCAATCCAAAGTATTTCATTTTTCTTTTGGAACTAATCTGTTGTGGCTTTCCTTTTGTGTAGACGTCCTGTAATATTTACGTTTTAAATTTATCTTCTGCTTTGAACAGATGGCCCCAGCGTCTGTTTAGATAGTCTCTATGGTGGTTCAAGAATTCCAAGGTGGTAAAACTACTGGAGTGGATGAGATACAGCCATTGAAAGCACTGGACATTATTAGGATAGCATGGTTAATGTGTTTATACAATGTTGCATGGAAGGCAGGTAAAGTACATTTGGGCAGGCAGACCAGTGTGGTGGTCCACATATTTAAGAAAGAAGAATAGAGGGTGTGTTCCAGCAAAGAGGGATCACACTCTTTGGTCACTCAGGTAACGCTTGTGCCAGGAGACAATATCTGAAATATGAGATACAGATGGAACAATGTGAATTTCATCAGTGCTGTAAAAAAGAAGACCAGCTTATCTTCTTGGCACTCTTGATGGATGGTACAAGTCAATATGATAACCCAGTTAAAATGTGTTTTGTGAATTTGGAAAAAAAACATACAATCATTTTCCATGGCATGTGAAGTGCATCAGGAATTGTAAGGGGGAATTAAAGGATACAGACAGTGAAATAAGGATGCTCTAAACTTGCATTTAACATAACCTCCCAGAGGTAAATGGGACTACAAAGGAAGTCCTGAGTTATTTAGAAATTTTAGATGGAGAAGTATTGCTTAGATTAAATAGGCTGAAATCAAACAAATCACCAGGACCAGATAATATTAACCTTTTAGTTCTTAAGGAGGCCAGCGAGTACATACTGTATATAAACCCTTGAGGCATATTTTTAGGAAGTCACTGCGAACTGAGGAGATTCAGAAGGACTGGAAAATGGTAAATATTATCCCATTATATAAAAAGGGTAACCAGGCAGATCCAAGCAACTATAGGCCAGTAAGTTTAACATGCGTCACAGAAAATCAATGCAAGGAATTATTAAGGATAAGATTGAGCAACACATGGCAAGAATAGGAGTTTTAATGAACAGTCAGCATAGGTTCAGAAGAGGGAGCTCATGTTTTACCAACATGCTGGAATTCAATGAGGAAGCCACAAAAAGGATATGATCAAAGTGGAGTGTTTGATATTATTTATCTGGACTTCTGGAAAGAATTTGATAAGGTGCCACATGAGTGGTTGGGTATCAAACTAAAAGTGGGAGTTCAGGATGATGTTTGTAGATGGGTGCAGAATTTGCTCAGACACAGAAAGGAGAGGGTGATGGTGCGACGATCCTCTTCAGAATTGGCCGATGTTAAGAGTGGTGTTCCACAGGGGTCAGTGCTAGGACCGCTGCTATTTTTAATATGGAGTGCATCTGGAAAGTATTCACAGCGCATCACTTTTTCCACATTTTGTTATGTTACAGCCTTATTCCAAAATGGATTAAATTCATTTTTTCCCTCAGAATTCTACACACAACACCCCATAATGACAACGTGAAAAAAAATTACTTGAGATTTTTGCAAATTTATTAAAGAAAAAAAATTGAGAAAGTATGTGTGTACATAAGTATTCACAGCCTTTGCCATGAAGCTCAAAATTGAGCTCGGGTGCATCCTGTTTCCCCTGATCATCCTTGAGATGTTTCTGCAGCTTAATTGGAGTCCACTTGTGGTAAATTCAGTTGATTGGACATGATTTGGAAAGGCACACACCTGTCTATATAAGGTCCCACAGTTGACAGTTCATGTCAGAGCACAAACCAAGCATGAAGTCAAAGGAATTGTCTATAGACCTCCAAGACAGGATTGTCTCGAGGCACAAATTTGGGGAAGGTTACAGAAAAAAATTTTACTGCTTTGAAGGTCCCAGTGAGCACAGTGGCCTCCATCATCCATAAGTGGAAAAAGTTCAAAACCACCAGGACTCTTCCTAGAGCTGGCCGGCCATTTAAACTGAGCAATCAGGGATGAAGGGCCTTAGTCAGGGGGGTGACCAAGAACCCGATGGTCACTCAGTCAGAGCTCTAGAGGTCCTCTGTGGAGAGAGGAGAACCTTCCAGAAGGACAACCATCTCTGCAGCAATCCACCAATCAGGCCTGTATGGTAGAGTGGCCAGACGGAAGCCACTCCTTAGTAAAAGGCACATGGCAGCCCGCCTGGAGTTTGCTAAAAGGCACCTGAAGGACTCTCAGACCATGAGAAACAAAATTCTCTAGTCTGATGAGACAAAGATTGAACTCTTTGGTGTGAATGCCAGGCATCACGTTTGGAGGAAACTAGGCACCGCTCATCACCATCCCTACAGTGAAGCATGGTGGTGGCAGCATCATGCTGTGGGGATGTTTTTCAGCAGCAGGAACTGGGAGACTAGTCAGGAAAAAGGGAAAGATGACTGCAGCAATGTACAGAGACATCCTGGATGAAAACCTGATCCTGTGCGCACTTGACCTCAGACTGGGGCGACGGTTCATCTTTCAGCAGGACAACGACCCTAAGCACACAGCCAAGATATCAAAGGAGTGGCTTCAGGACAACTCTGTGAATGTCCTTGAGTGGCCCAGCCAGAGCCCAGACTTGAATCCAATTGAACATCTCTGGAGAGATCTTAAAATGGCTGTGCACCGACGCTTCCCATCCAACCTGATGGAGCTTGAGAGGTGCTGCAAAGAGGAATGGGTAAAACTGGCCAAGGATAGGTGTGCCAAACCTGTGACATCATATTCAAAAAGACTTGAAGCTGTAATTGCTGCCAAAGGTGCTTTGACAAAGCAAAGGCTGTGATTACTTATGTACATGTGATTTCTCAGTTTTATTATTTTTAACAAATTTACAAAAACCTCAAGTAAACTTTTTTCACGTTGTCATTATGGGGTGTTGTGTGTAGAATTCTGAGGAAAAAAATGAATTTAATCCATTTTGGAATAAGGCTGTAACATAACAAAATGTGGAAAAAGTGATGCGCTGTGAATACTTTCTGGGTTGCACTGTATATAAATGATTTGGATAGGAATATAAGTAACAAGCTGGTAAAGTTTGTAGATGATACCAAAATAGGTGGATTGCCAGATAATTTGGAATCTGTTAAATCATTACTGAAGGACAGCATACTGACTTGGGCAAATTTGTGGCAGATGAAATTTAATGTCAGTAAATGGAAAGTTTTAAACATAGGAAGTAAAAAATGTTAGGTTTGAATACACAATGGAAAATCTGAAAATCGAGAGTACACCTTATGAGAAGGAATTAGGAGTCGTAATGGACTCTACTGTACACTTTTAACTTTCAGGCAATGTTCAGAAGCCAATATGAAGGCAAACAGAATTTTAGGTTATATACAGTAGCATGACATGTGGAGTACAAGTCCAAGGAAGTTATGCTCAAGCTTTACAGTATAATGGACTGGTGAGGCCTAATTTGGAGTACTGTGTGCAATTTTACAAAAAGGGCATAGCAGCACAAGAAAAGTTCCAGAGAAGAGCAATTAGACTCATTCCAGGACTATAGGGGATGAGTTATGAAGAAAGATTAAAAGAGCTGAGCCTTTTCAGTTTAAGCAAAAGAAGACTAAGAGATGACCTGATTGAAGTGTTTAAAATTACGAAGGGAATTAGTACGGTGGATTGAGACTGTTATTTTAAAATGAGTTCATCAAGAATACGGGGACACAGTTGGAAACTTGTTGAAGGTAAATTTTGCACAAACATTAGGAAGTTTTTCTTCACACAGAAAACTGCATCTAAATATTTCATATTAAGCTGAATTGATTCGCTGTGGGTATTGGAATCTGTTACGTCTGTGCCTTGCCACCACTATTAAATGTGATTATCAAGGACAGAATATTAAGCCATAGTCTTGGAGGAGACTACATTATTGCTTTATGTAGATGATGCTGTGTTCCTTGCCTCACAGAACTGTGTGATTGTGACCTCTCACATATACTTGAGTGATTCACTGCTGCCTTTGAATTGGTTGAGACGAGGATCAGCACATCAAAGTCTGAGGTAAAGGTACTCTCTTGGAAAAGCGTGGATTGTTCTCTCCTGGTGAAGGGCACAACTGACCACAGTGGAGGAGTTCAGGTATCTTTGGATTTTGTTCATGGGTGATGGAATTCTGGAGAGCATCAGAGTTGAGTTGCTGCTCCAGAGGATCAAGAGGAGTTAGTTGAAGTGGCTTGCACAAGTCATAAAGAGGACCTTTTATCGGCTCCCACTGCAGCTGCTCTAGGTATGCCTCCACTGGACAGAGACTCTGCAGACTCAAGAGACAAAATGGAGTGATTATATCTCTTAGCTGGCTTAGGAATGCCTGAGAATTGCTCATGAAAAGCTGGAATCTACAGATAGGGACAGGGAGGACTGGGCTGACCTGTTTGGCCTGTAGCCACTGCAACCCTCACCAGAAAAAGCAGTTAGAGAAGATGAGATGAACCTTGTGTTCTTGTTCTAATGGTACCTGAAAATTTAAATATTAATCTTAATATCTTTAATCTTAATACTAATCTATAATAATTATACATTTTATGTTGATGTATTTTAAATGTGTTTGTCACAAAAAGGGCTGAATGCAGGATTTTTTTTAAATAATTGCCTAGCTAACTGTTCATGTATTATGCAGCTAAATCATTTGCATCTGTGCAGGGAAATAGGGGTAATTTACATATATTTTTTTAAATTTACATATGTCCCTTGTAAACTGTGTAAACAGCATTCCCATTTATAAATTCATGAAATTTGTTTTTCTGGAAAGAACTGATTCCCAATACAGGTAAGTGTGTTTCCCAGCTAAATATATGTCTGGTTTATAACAAAGATAGTGGTATATTAAAATAATTATGCTTTCATATCTCATGTGCCCACTGTCAAGAACAGCTAGTACATTAAAAGAAATAAAAGATAAGTGTGCTGAGTCACTGAATTTAGATACTACAACAAGAAGACACACTTCAGAAAACAGCATGTGGAGCACAGAGATCTAACAGAACCTGTCACTTGCCTGAAAAGTGGTAGCTAAACCTTGAAACCATGTTGAAGCTGCAAGAGCTTACTTAACCCTCTTAACTGTTTTAGTCTGGACACTTGCCTGTTTAAATTAACCCCCTAAAAGCATTAACAACACAATACTTAAAAAGAAAAATAAAGCTGACTGCCTTAGGCAAACAAATAGAGGTAAGAAAATAAACAAGTTCAAAAATGCACAGAAAAATGTGTAATATAATCTCAGATAGAAAATAAAAACATTAAACAGACTTAAATTAAGAAAAATTTGGTAAATATCAGTAGTGCTTAAAAATTATAAAATGCCTCCTGGTCTAGTCTTATAAAGTCCTAAAATGACCAGCAAGATCACACGGCCTTTGTCAGGAATTTTCTAATCATTTTCCTTATTCATTTAACTAAATTCCTGGCTTATTTTTGTTGTTGCTGATTTTAATCATTATTTTTGTGATGTCATTACTTTTACATTATTTGGGTGTTTTCTTAGAGGCTGTCATTTTCCAATTATTTTCTAATAACATTCATCAAAACAAGTATTAATATGGTCATGTTATTGATTATGTTTTTTTGACTTCCATGCCACAATTGTTGCCTGTTCACTTACTATGCTTTTGAATAGTCATTGTCCATCCCGCTATATCCTAACACAGGGTCATGGGGGTCGACTTGTGCCAATCCCAGCCAACACAGGGCACATAGCAGGAACAAATCCCAGGCAGGGTGCCAGCCCATCGCAGGGCACACACACACACACTAGGGCCAATTTAGGATCGCCAATGCACCTAACCTGCATTTCTTTGGACTGTGGAAGGAAACCAGAGCACCCAGAGGAAATCCACGCAGACAAGGGGAGAACATACAAAATCCACGCAGGAGGACCCGGGAAGCAAACCCAGATCTCCTTACTGTAAGGCAGCAGTGCTACCACTGCGCCACCATTTTGTACTTTTTTTTTCAACACATATGAAAGCTTCAAAATAATTTTAAACAATGTACATCCTTTGGCTTTTAAGTTTATTAGTAAAAAATAATGCCACAGTTTAAGTGTCTTTGTAGTTGTATTCTGGAAAATAGGGAGCACATGAGTAAAACTGACCGCTTTTTACATGAAAATATTTTAATTTGTTGACAATGCTATTGAAAATTATAATTTGTGAGATTATTCCAATTTTTTTTACTTTATTCAAACACAGGTGTACAATAAACAGCTCATTATTCATAAATTAAAAGCAGTAACTGGTAGTGATTAGGCAGCCTTGTATAACCCATTGATATCCTAGCACCTGTTTATTCTCAAGAACTGGTTGAACTAGATCAAAAGTATAAACGTAGTAAATAGGAATAAAGACGGCAAGCTGACAAAGTGGTTGAGCATAAAGCGGAGATTGTGTTTCTCTTCCGGTTTGAAACTAACAATTCATCAGACTCAAATTTATGGAGCATTGTGAGGCAATGAATGGAGAGTAGTTTCTCTTATTTAATACAGTAGAAGTTATTAAATGTATCCAATCATGTGGCAGGCATCTTGTCAGAATTGGGTGATGTAAGATTTCTGTCTCTCAGTGGTCATTGGTAGGGCTGCTGCTATTTTAAATATGTATATAAATGATTTAAGTAGGAATATAAATAAGAAGCTGGTTAGGTTTGCAGATGATACTAAGCTAGGTGGAGTGGCATATAATTTTGAATCAGTTGAATCAATGCAGAGGGACTTAGACAGTAGCCTGGTTTGAGCAGCTTTGTGGCAGATGAAATTTAATGTATGTAAATATGAAATATTACACATAAGAATTAAAAAAGTTAGGAATGAATACACAATGGGAGGTCTGAAAATTGAAAGTACTCCTTAGGAGAAGCATTTAGGAGGCATAGTTGACCAGTCACTATTAACTTCCAGAAAGTGTTCAGAAGCCATTAAGAAGGCTAACAGAATTTTAGATTATAGAGCATGATGTGTAGAGTACAAGTCAAAGGAGGTTATACTCAAGATTTATAATTTACTGGTATGGCCTACAGTTTTAGTCTCCAACAGCAACAACATTTATTTATATAGCACATTTCCATACAAATGATGTAGCTCAAAGTGCTTTACATGATGAAGAAAGAGAAAAAAAGACAAAATAAATAAGAATTAAAATAAGGGAACACTAATTAACATAGAATAAAAGTAAGGTCTGATGGCCAAGGAAGACAGAAGAAACAAAAAAAAAAAACTCCAGACGGCATTCTACCTAACATAAATGACCTCAATCAGTCCTCATTGTATTCAGGGTTCCCAGGGAAGAACTTCATGATGACGATCATGTGGACTTCTGGCCTTTAATCCATTGATGTAGGGAGATCATGGTGCTTTGATTAAGTGGTGGTGGCGCAGATGGCCACCACAGAAAACAGAAAAAGAACAGAAGAGAAAGTAGGGGTTAGTACGGATTTTGAAGCCACCGTGAATAATAATAATAATTAATTAAATAGACAGAGCATCAGGATTAAACTAAAATGAAGCTATGAGAAAGACATGTTAAAATAATGTGTTTTCAGCAGTGTTTTAAAATGCTCCACCGTATTAGCCTGGCGAATTCCTATTGGCAAACTTTTCCAGATTTTAGGTGCATAGCAGCACAAGGCCACCTCACCACTTCTTTTAAGTTCGGCTCCTGGAATTCTAAGCAGACACTCATTTGAAGATCTAAGGTTACGATTTGTGTAAGACATTCTAAAATATAAGATGGAGCGAGATTATTTAAGGCTTTGTAAACCATAAGCAGTACTTTAAAAAAAAATTAAATGACACAGGTAACCAATGTAGTGACATGAAAACTGGAGAAATGTGCTTGGATTTTGTTTTCCTAGTTAAGATTCTAGCAGATGCATTCTGCACTAGTTCCAATCGATTGATGTCTTTTTTGAGTAGTCCTGAAAGGAGTGCATTACAGTAATCTAGTCGACTGAAAACAAAAGAGTGAACTAATTTCTCAGCATCTTGCAATGTTATAAGAGGTCTAAGTTTTGCTATATTTCTTAAGTGAAAAAATGCTGTCCTAGTAATCTGATTAATATGAGATTTAAAATTCAGATCAGAGTCAATAGTTACCCCTAAATTCTTTACCTCCATCTTGACTTTTAATCCTAATGTATCAAGTTTATTTCTAATAATCTCATTATATCCATTTTTGCCAGTCATGAAAATTTCTGTTTTCTCCTTATTTAGAAAAAAAATAGAGAAAATTACTACTCATCCATTCAGAAACACAAGTAAGACATTGTGTCTGTGAATCAAGAGTGTCAGGGTTGTCAGGCGCTATTGATAAATACAGCTGTGTGTCATCAGCATAGCAGTGGTAGCTCACGTTATGCCCCAAGATAATCTGACCTAATGGAAGCATGTAAATCAAAAAGAGCAGCTGACCCAGGACAAAGCCTTGTGGAACACCATATAGAATATCATGTGTCTTTGTAGTATAATTACCACAACTAACAAAGAATTGTCTACCTGCCAGGTAGGATTCAAACCAATTAAAGACACTGCCAGAGAGACCCACCCATTGACTAAGGCGATTTCTAAGAATATTGTGATCAATGGTATCAAATGTGGCACTCAGATCTAACAGGATGAGAACAGATAAACGGCCTCTGTTTGCATTTACCCGCAAGTCATTTACTTCTTTAACTAGCGCAGTTTCTGTACTGAGATTTGTTCTGAAACCGACTGAAACTTATCAAGAAGAGCATGTTTATTGATGTGGTCATTTAGCTACATAATGACTGCCTTCTCTAGGATTTAACTTAAGAAAGACAGGTTGGAAATAGGTCTAAAATTTTCAAAAGCAGAGGAGTAAAGATTATTTTTCTTGGGGCTTAACTACAGCAGTCTTAAGACAGTCTGGGAAGACCCCGTACCTAATGACGAGTTTACTATGTCAAGAATACTATCAATTAGCAGGCCTGATACTTCTTTGAAAAAACTTGTTGGTATTGTGTCAAGGACACAGGTGGAGGGTCTCAGTTGAGAAATTATTTTATATAAATCAGGTAAACTATCCAGGTGAAAGAATTTAATTTGTTTATAATGGAGTACCGGGGTTTAAGAGGATCAGAATTGGGGAGATGTACTATATTATTTCTAATATCATATCATTTTTTGATTAAAAAAATACAGCAAAAGCCTCACAAGTTTCACTGGAAGTATTTTGGAGGCATTCCATCGAGTGACCTGGATTTAGCAGATTATCAATTGTAGATAACAAGACTCTGGGATTACTAGCATTGTTATTTATAATTCTAGAGAAATAACACCACCTCTCAAGACGGACTATGTTGTTGTATTCTGTTATTTTAACCTTCAATATCTCATAGTGAATAATCAGTTTAGTTTTTCTCCATTTACGCTCAGCTCTGCGGCATGTTTTCTTTAGATCAGACACTCTTTGGGTCTTCCATGGTATAACAGTGCTAGAAGATTTTTTAACTATCTTTTCAGGTGTGACTATGTCAGCAGCAACTCTCACCTTAGTATTAAAATCTTCCACTTTACTATTTACATTATCCTTACTATTGTAGTAAACACTACAAATGGACTGGTTGCTTAGGGAATGTTAGAATATTTGTAAATTTTGAAACTGCTGATGAATCAAAGAAGCGTTTTTTAACAATATGCTTCTCGTGAATATTTTTTATAATTTTTTTAAATAGTAGGAGAAAATGGTCTGATAGACCAATATCAACGATCTACTTCACATCAACTTTTATACTTTGGTAATTACTAAGTCTAATGTATGACCTGCTTTGTGTGTAGGCTGACTAATGTGCTGGCTCAAAT
The DNA here is from genome assembly GCF_016835505.1 of Polypterus senegalus. Classification (NCBI taxonomy): domain Eukaryota; kingdom Metazoa; phylum Chordata; class Cladistia; order Polypteriformes; family Polypteridae; genus Polypterus; species Polypterus senegalus. The sequence goes on from NC_053161.1 coordinate 1,134,306, forward strand.
CAAAAAAGTTCAGGACGTTCATGAATTCCTTTATTTTTGGGTCACACTGATTATCGATATGAAGGTTAAAGTCACCAACTATTAGGAATGTGTCATAGTTCGTAATTACAATTTACACCAAGTCTGAGAATTCCTCATAGAAAGACGCATTGTATTTAGGAGGTCTATACATGGATAATACTAGAAACAGGCTACAAAAAACTTCAGAGAAGAGCAACTGAGCTGATTCCAGGGCTACAGGGGATGAGTTATGAGGAAAGGTTAAAAGAGCTGAGTCTTTTTTTCTGAGGTTCTTCTGTGGTGGTGATCCATGCCACCACCACCTGATCAAGGCACCATGCAGCCCCTGAGATGTTGGAATGAAGGTGGATGTCTTAGCTATCCATGAGACCAACTTCATGAAATCCTATCATATAAAGAATGAAAACTAAGCGGTTTGATTTAGAAACATTAATTTCAGGTAGAATGCCCATTGGGGACTGGATGGACTTTTGGCCTTTTATTTCTCCAGCCCAACTGGTGTTTTTTTTTTTTTCCTGTTCTCCTGGCCATCTAACCTTACATTGTTTTGTTGTTATTTATTCTTTAATATATATTGCCTAATCTTATTTCTTTTCTCTTCTTGTAACTTTCTTTTGCCATGTTGTAAAGCACTTGAGCTACATTGTTGTATGAAAATTTTGATATAAATAAATGTTGTTGTTTTCAGTTTAAGAAAAAGGAGATTAAGAGGCTCATAACTATTACTTTAAAATGAGTTCAACAAGAACACGGGTACACAATTTGAAACTTGTTAAGGGTATATTTTGCATAAATATTAGGACATTTTTCTTCACACAGAGAACCATAGACACATGGAGTAAATTACCATGTAGGGTGGTAGACAATAGGACTTTAGAGACCTTCAAAATTAGACTTGATGTTATATTGGAATAATTAAGTGGATAGGACTGAGCTTTGTTGGGTTGAATGGCCTGTTCTTGTCTAGATTGTCCTAACATTCTAATTTGCTGGATTTTAGGTACAGCTATTGAAAGCTTTACAGTCAACTTCCTTTTTATTTTTAATTATTATTTTTAACTAATTAAATTTAGTGTATGGTGTCCAAAGTATAAGATGCTTAAATGTATTATTACCTCAGAAAAATATATTTAAGTTTTTGGATTTTTTTTTTGAGTGAACAAATACAAATGTTGTAAACATTTATTCTGCTTTGGCCCTTTAGACCTGGGTTTCCATTTTACTCTCTTAAATCATGCAATAAGCTAAAATCATTGAACTTATATCCTGAATACTTGTAATCACTATTCCATATAAAAGGTTATATTAAATACATTTCTGATTTCTTCTCTAAATGTACTTGATTTTGTAAACTAAAAGCAATAATATTTACTAGTCACTTACTAATTTTCTCAAAATACAAAGACGCCTCATTTCACAACTAAGTCACACACAAGACATCAAAACAAAATCTTATTCTAATATATTCATTATATACATATCAATGCTCTAAATATGTGTTAAGCTAATTTTGTTTTTATACTTACTTATAAATATTTTAAACTTTTAAAAAGGTGCTAATAAATGTAATGCAGCCCATTTTAAGAATCATTTAAAAAAATACCTATTTTTGGTAATGTGCACAAATACAGAATACCAATCCCACAACAAATTTTACATACTTTATTCACAGAAATGTGCATACTAGCTTTCAGGACATCATATTGTTATTGCAGGCAATGTCATATGTTAGCAGTTAAAAAAATGAGACACACAGTTTACAACTGAAACCAGGGATTGTTCCACACTACTTTTTAATAATTTTATTATACATTTTTTATTAAAATTAATTTGTTGACACTCTTCACAGGCAATACATTTATTGATCAAACATCTGTCCATCTTGTCAAATTTATTAGGTGTGGTAGTAGCTGAAAGTATGTTACTCAATCAATATTTTGTATCAAAAAGATTGTGAAAGTCAAAACAGCCTGATAATTTTTAAGGGCTATATAAATTTATCATTGTGTTAGAAAATTATATTGAATATGTTACACTTTGCCCTGTCTTTGACTTGATACCATGCCTTAAAATATATATTTAAAATTAATTATCTTAAAAATTTATTTGGACAATAAGTAGTGTTCCATACTGCATATTTGAAGGTTTCAGAGATAATAAAATGTCATGACAATATGACTTTTCCAATAGGAGAAAGTCAGCTTGGCTAACTGTTGTGGACATATAAGCTTGGATTCTTGTAGGGGAAAAACAAAAAGAGTGGCCAGGGTGTATAGATCAAATATTCAGGGAAAAGAAGCTAACAACCAAATCCAAAAGAGGAAACAAGAAATTGACATCAAAGTCATTCAAGACACAAGAGGAAAAACAACTTAAAAAAATTGCAAGAGACATGGACTATCTCAAGCCAGTCTTTTTCTTTATTGTTCAACAAAGTGCTGTGATTTGCCTTGAAAGTATAGCCTGGCATACCGCAGAATCATGTTCTCAAGAACATCCATAGCCACCAGCAAGAGTAGACGAGTGTAACCACAGAGCATAGTGAGAATTAAGGAAAACAAAAATCCTTAAAATATAAGGCAAATTAGGTCAGAAAGTTTTAATTAGTATTTCTATGTAAGCTATTTGATCTTTCTCCTGGAAATTTTATGAGAACTCTATATAGCTATCTATCTACGGATAAAAGAGCCATCCATTTTTCAATTCCAAGATGTGAAGCCTTGCAAAATGGGCATCCACCAAAAGAAAAAAAGAGACAGAGAGAGAGAGAGGTTGGGAGCATGCACTGATACAGTGCATTTCCACAACCACCACACCACACGACTACCCCCAAAACCAAATGAAGCAAAAAATGTGTTAGTAAAACAGTTTAAATATTCTAAGACAGAAATAATACAATAACACAGGAAAATGCATAATATAGTGAATATAATTAGTTAAAGGTAAAGTTAAATTAAAAATTAAAACTAAAAGATATTAGAGGTAATTACTGACTGACCTAAATTTTAAATCACATATTAATCAAATTATCAGGACATAATTTTTTCACTTAAGGAATATAGTAAAAGTTAGTTAACACTTTTTTTTAGTCAACTAGATTACTTCAACTCACTCTTCTCAGGACAACCCAAGAAAGACATCAATCGGTTGCAACTAGTGCAGAATGCAGCTGCCAGAATCTTAACTAGGAAAAAAAATCCAAGCACCTCCAGTTTTGATGTCACTTGATTACTTGTGCCATTCAGAATTAACTTTAAAATACTGCTTATGGTTTAAAAAGCCTTAAATAATCTTGCTCCATCCTATATTTCAGAATGCTTGTCATCTTACACTCCAAGTCGTAACCTTAGATCTTCAAATGAGTGTCTGCTTATAATTCCAAGAGCAAAACTTAAAAGAACCAAGAACAGCAACCTTCTGCTGTTATGCACCTAAAATCTGGAATAGTTTAATGATAGATATTTGCCATGGTTAATAAGATGGAGCATTTTAAAAAACTGCTAAAAAAATAATATTTTAAAATGGCTTTCTCATAGCTACATTTTTGGGTATCTCTATTTAGCTGTATGTGCATTGAATTATCATTTTGATCAAAGCTTCACAATCCATACTACTGTAATCCTTACTATTCTCTGCCGTTCTTTTTCTGGTTTTCTATGGTGACATTCTGTGCCAGCACCACCTGATCAAGGCAGCATGCAGTTCCTACATTGAAGGATTGAAGTTAGTACTTCAGAGGTCCACATGGCCATCATCATCAGATTCTTTCAGGTGAAGCCTGAAAGCCATAAGGACTGATTTAGATAATTTATGTTAGGTAGAATGAACAGTGGGGAGTGGGTTGTCTCTTGGCATTGGAACCCCTGCAGATATTTTTTTTCTCCAGCCCATCTGGATTTTTTTTTTTCTGTCCTCCTTATATATCCACCTTAATAAAAGAATAAATGTCAAGGGGTCTGCCTAGTTATGTCTCACAAACATTTGTAGCAATAAAAAGCATTGCATTTGTCATTCCAACAGATGACACATCACATACATTTGTAGTAATGTATTTGTAAGAATGCATTTTATTACTACAAATGTTTGTGATTTGTCATCTGTTCGAATGAGAGATGTACTGCATTTTAGTACTACATGCATTGAAAATACATCTGATAGATAGTGCACCACAAATGTTAACACTGAGATCTAAATTGATTATTTAGATTTCAACCCAGCTTACAAAGGTAGCACAGCTACTACATATACATATATATATATATTCATTTAATGCTGTTTCTTGTGTGTGTCCTTTGTTGGTATTGCATTACTGTCATTATTCTTTGGACACCTTCAAAAAAGAAATTCATTTTACTATGTATACATAACAATAAACATGAACTTGAACAATCATCTAGCACTAACAAAACATATATAATGCAAGGAGAGACACTATACACAAAATCATGTAAATAAAGAGATAAATGTACTTTGTAATTTATAGTAACACATTATGCTCAATCAAACCCCCTCAAAATATCCAAAACAATTACTGCTGCAGGCAGCAATTAAGATAGGCTAACTTGATTTGGATGCAGCAAGGAATCATTACAACACACAAAACTTAAATCTAATAACATTGTAAATTTGAGGTGGTTTTTGATCATTTTTCTAAGTGTTCCTTAAATTAAATTTTGTCTTTTTCCTCACAGAGAAAGCAACCTACCAGCAGCCGTGCTACTGGGCAGATAGCAGATAGTTTTGCATGCACTCTGGTAAACAATATTTGACAGAAAATTCTGTGTCTGGCCACTTGCAGGCCTCATAGTGAGGATGACCAAGGTGCTGGACAGTCTACTAAGAAGGTTTAATCCTATCAATCTTAAATTTAAAAGGCTCCAACTTTAAAGCATCTCTGCTGTTATCTCCAATGGGCAGGAGCACTAGCTTGGCAACACAGCAGTGACCCTCAAGGGTGAGGGTCAGTACCAGTTCACAATCACTATCAAACCTGTTTATTTGTGCAAATTACTGAACATTAGAGTTACCATTCATTCTAAAGTATTTTTGGTATTTGGTTCACTTTATTAATCCCTGAGGTTTTGAGTATTATAAATATATAGTGTACTTTACTACACTGTTATATTAAAATAGTTTAAAACATTAATTTAAAATTGGCCATGAATTTTAACAGTTACCTTTGACTTTAATTGTGTGTAATGTATATTTCTATTGTAAAATTCTGAACTAAATTTAAACTGATTATTAATGAATTCTTTCTGAATATAAAATTATACATTAATTTATATATTAGTTTCTCAAAAATTGCAAACCTGTTAATGTATATGTTGACTGTAACTATTGCTTAATTTTGTAAATAATAGACTAGTTTTCCAATATAATCCTTTTATATTGCTTTTACTCTTTTTTTTTGTCTTTTCGTTACATTATCAATTAGTTTAGTTACGCACGATACTTATGAAATTGCAACAGAACACAAAACAGAAGTCAGGGGTGTCAAATCTATATGAAAGTAAGTAACACTTAACAGCGTTTTTCACAATCATAGACATCGAATTACTAGACGCCGTATGACCAGCAGCATTGTACGTCAACGTCACCGCCATATTGCGAGTGGTACTGCTGTGGAGAGAAGTAATGAATAATATGCTGCTTGGGATTGTACAAACCGCTATACGCTCCAAACCAGATCCCGGGGTATTACATTTCATAGGTAAGGCTGAACAATTGTTTTGGTTATATTTGGCCATTAGAAAAATCCCATTTTATAATCTTAGCACCCAAGGTCACCTTACAATAAAATTAAAAACATTAGTAAAATTAAAACAAGAGAATGATAAATCAAAAAGAAATAATTAGCAAACAAACAAAGATAACTGGCAGTAACCGTGCAAAATTTACAATTGGTATGCCAGTTTGAAAAGATAAGTTTTGAGGGCACTTTTAAAATGTGTTATTTAATCGAGCTGACGTATGAGAGGGAAGAGAATTCCCGAGTTGAGGAGCAGTATGAGAGACACTCGAGCTCCCGTAGAACAGAGTTTGATGTGTGTTACAGAAAGTAGAGCTGCTGATGAGGATCTGAGCGAGCGAGAGGAGTGTAAGTCAGTAGGAGATCAGTGAGGTTGTGGAGAGCTTTAAATGTTAAGAGCAGTATTTTGTATTGTATTCGGTAGTTAACAGGGAGCCAGTGAATTGAGAGAGAATAGGTGTAATATGTTCAGTGGATTTAGATCAATTTAGGTTATTATCCTGGCAACAGAATTTTGAAGAAGTTGTAAGCGATGGATATGTTTTTGTGGGATGCCAGATAGAATAGCATTACAGTAATCTATACGTGAGGTGACTAGGGCATTAATCAATACTTCAGTATTTTGTTGCGTGAGAACAGGCCAAAGTCTAGAAATGTTTCGGAGATGGAAGAAGGCAGTCCGAGAAATGTTATTATATGGGAGGAATTATTTAATAATTGCCATTATTAGTGTATAAATGGATATAAATAATTGCATTTAAACGATTCGCCAAAATCTGTTGTATGTAAACGATACTGTTTTTAAACCTTGTTTTTCATCAGAAAACCCGGTTTCCACGTCTACCTGTATTAATTTAAATGGCACTTTTGCCACTCGCAATAGGTCGGACGCGCTGACGTATCGTGTCGACTGTGCAACACAGTGAATGCCGAGTCTATCTATATATGTCTATGGTCACAATTACCTTGTACGCAAATTAACTACAAATCCCAGCCTGCCCTCGAGTCAAATGTATGAACGTAATCCCTATTGCTTCATCAGAAAAAGTGAGCCGTTCCAAATCACATGTCACAAACGACAGTCGGGTATTGGTTACGTTGTACTCACGCGATGGGCGTCTCTCGCTGTTGAACGGCAACAGAGTCAAGTAAGGTTTAGTCGGTTACCAAAGTAGGGTGAAGGTCTGATATCCGGGTACTGTCTGGTGTTGTTTCTCAACCTGTCAGTTGCATTGCACGGAATTCAAAGTGAACATTGACTGTCATCTTCTAAAGAAACAGGTAAGTCGAACTAGCTTTTTCTCTTGTTTACATCGGATGATATAAATTACCAACAACACGTTAGAAGTCGCTTTGTTCCTGTTGTTTATTTTAGGAAGGTGTGCTCGCCGAGGTTCATGTGGCTTTTTATCTTTTCTCATTTAAAGGCACAGTATTTTTATGCTAGTTACAGAAACTGTTGTTTACTTAGAGGTTACATTGAGACACCTAAACGCCCAACTGGTCCTTATGGCAAAAAGGTGACGTTGCATTCCGATAACGGGTATTTCGACATGTGCGCAAGTGTAACGAAGTGTAACTCAAGTGAGGAATAAATGCGGAGGCCTCAATTAACTTAATATTTAGTTCACCTTAAACCAGTACTCTCAGAGGCAGATGTACAAATTTTTCAACGATAGAAGTGTTCTAATTCGCACACCACTAACATTCTAGTTTTGAAATTGTGCACTGTAAGCGAAATAGAGATTCTTTTTAAGCACTTGCAGATCAGTTGTTTGCAAGTTTCCATTTTTTGGTGCGAGTTTGCTAACGTTTAGCAGGTGGAACAAATAAGTTTTGGCATCTGTGCGCAAGCTCTAATCGTTTTTTAAAATAAGAAATCCCTGTTAAGGCTACATTTAATGAATGGAAACTATAGAATCCACCTGTTAAAGTGATTATAAATGGTTTTCGGAGGACTGTAAGTTAACCTGCACCATTCAGCTTGATCCGAGGAGTACTAAATTCGAAGACTTGGAGAATATCCTGTTTGATTATTTTATTTAATTAATTTATTCTTTTAACAGGCAGATTAGTTCAGTGGAACTTTTTTTCCATTTCGTCAGTCTCTGATTTAGTTTTAGAGTCTGTAGTAGCCGCAAGTTTATGATTTTGACATTTTCTCAATGAGAAACAAATTCCAGCTGTTAATGGAATAGATCCTAATTAAAATGCCTACCCTGCCATGAGTTTGCAGTCCTGGAAATTGCTATTAGCGAGTTTTAGTTTTGTATAAACTTCAAAATGACATGTCTTTCTGTTCGAGTTTATGGTGTCTTGTCCCTACTCTGTTTTCTATTTTACCGTATGGTGCTTAAAGCAAAGTACCCTTTGGTAGAGCAACCAACTGGTCAAATTTACACCCGTCTGGTATTTCTGCATGGTATCAGTGTGAGCAAAACATTAGATAAAATATGAGCTTACTTATGAATGATAAAGTATGATTAATACACTTTCATCCTTCACTTTTAAAGAACTGAAAGATGTACACTAGTAGAAATTTTAGGTCGGAGTATAAATAAACCTTTTAATTATCCATGTACCTAATCAACTGTAAAAACTGGCACCTGTATGGGACATTTGTTTGAGTGAAAGACTGTGACCACAGTAGACACTCCCAGCACTTCTGTCACACTACAGGATCACAATTATATAAAAGGTGTTTTTATAATAGTGTATTAATTTTTACTTAATGATACTGATATTATACTTTAATTCTTATTTCTATCACAAAGGCCACTTATGTTTGGTGACCAAAAAAAAATAATGCCACCCACTACTATGGGTATTTTAAGACAATTCTAAGAGGAACAATTTTGATTTTTTTTTTATGGGGATAAATAGTGGTGACATGTTTTGGGAATTTCTTCAGCCCAGTGAGTTCCTGCAGTAAATTATTTGTTTGTTAAACTTACTTAAGAGAACAATAGAAATATTTCAGCTTTGCAGGTAGTTTACTTAAATTCTTATGTTTTTCTTTTTGTCTTGGGCATTTTTGGCTATTAAATCGTGAGTACCCCAAACTCATCATCTCTGGACATTAATGAAGTGATTTTTGTGCAACTGAAACTAGTTGGACTAGTCATAGACACAGCAGGATCAGTTCTAAACATGTTTTTCTGACCAGTTTTTATGTTTCAGTGTATAAACTGTACTGTTGAAAGGGGAAATAAAATCTGCTTTTCTTAAGCAAGAGTTTGTCTGTAAAAAGTGCTTTATATTAAGTGCTAATTTTTAATTGTGTTATGTAACTTAATTATTTCCTCCTTTAAGCTTAGTTTCAGATTTTTTATTTTATTTATCCATGATCATTGCTGTTAGCTTAAACGACCAATAACCACAGAGTATACTGTACTATTTGTTTTTTTTGTTATTATTTTTATTAAAGCAGTATATGCTGTAGCTCTTTGATGGATTCATACTGAGAAAAGTTCAGTTAACATTTGGGCATCAGGATTTTACTTAATGTCATAATCGGTTACACAGTTTTAGAGAGCTTAATTTGAGTATTAGCTGTGTTTGGTACTCAACTTGAATGGTTTAAATTTATATTTTCTTAGTGCCATCTGCATGTGAATGTATTTTTCCATTTAAGTAAAGATTCCACTTTCCAATTACCAGTAAGTGTTTGTCATTTATAAATTCATAACCACCTTTTTGTTTCAAGATTTTAGATGTAAATTTTCTGTAAAGAAAGTTTTGGGTGTTTTTTTTGTGATTTGCACATGAGTAGTGCTGGGCGGTAGGACCAAAATTCTATATCATGGTATTTTTCAAAATTATACCGGTTTCACGGTATTTGACAGTATTTTTTTCCCCCAATGCACGAGTGGATGTTAACCACATTTTCCACTGCAATTACTGCAGTACACTGGTTAAGAATAACCTATTCCACTGTCATGAGAATTGTACATTGTACAAAAAACATTTTAATGTGCACAGAAGTATTAATACAGGTTTGCACGGCCCCATAAAGTGATAGTTTTCAAGGGGGTGGCACTAATGAAGAGAAGGAATCACATTGCATGACAGTTGCAGTCAAAATATAGAACCTTTTTATTGAACAAATTTTACAAATAACTTGGTTGAAAATATGTTGTCAAAATTCTAATCTATCCATATAGGCATTTAGACTTAGTAAAATATCCGGAGGTGCTTGTCAAAAGCTGTATTGCACTGAGCATGTCTTAGAAAAGGAATAAATTTTGTAAACCAACTACACTTTCTGTTAGTGTTAACAATCTCTGTCCACTGACACGTTAAAGTGACTTTTTAAACAACTCTCCCATCATTAAACTGCATAATATTTAAACTAATAAACAATAACAATAAAGTAATAGTGCAACTTCCAGTAATAATGCTATTACTTTAAGACTTCAAGCCCAGGTGCATTACACGGTTTTCACCAAATAGAAATAAAATAAAACAACTGCAACTCGGTGATGACATCTTTACCAGCTGAACCATCGTTTAGGCAAATTGCATTAATATGGACCTTGCTTCAAGCTAAGCTATATACATTGTAAGATATGGCCGGCCATGTACCCCGGCCAATACCCCCAAGCCGCCAGGTGGAGCCCTCCTTGCAGCATGGAGGTCCCCAGAAGACCAGCAGGGCATTATGGACCATGTAGTTTTTGTGCACCGCCCTGCTGGATGCCATGGGGGCCACGAGAGGGAGCTGCAGGGAGGACCGAAGAATTCTTCATGCCCTATGACCCGGAAGTTCGTCATAGGAAGAGCGACGGGCTTCCGGGGTGAGAAACATTATTTACCCTGACCCGGAAGGAATAAGGACTTGTGGACTGTTGGGAAGGAACACCTCCGGGTCAGGGAATATAAAAGGACTGTGGGGGCTCCCAGACGATGAGCTGAGTTGGGAGGCAGGGTGGCTAAGCGTCTGGGAGTGGAGGATTTGTTATTGTTTATTGGAGTATTTGGGAGTAGAGGGTGCTTTGTGCACTTTATTATAAAATAAATATAATTATTGGACTTTTACCTAGTGTCTGACGTGGTGTCTGAGGGTGCAAGGGTGCGAGAAGCATCTTATTCTGTTACAACATGAATAATAAAACTCCAACTTGCATTTATAATGCTATTTGTGGGGTAGCCCTACGGCGAAGAAAAAAAAAATACGGACACAGGGAAGAAAACCAAAACTATATGTCGAGAATAAAGTTGACATGTTGACTTTATTCTCGACATTTCCACTTCAGTATCAATGCTTATGTCGAGATTAAAGTTGACATTTCCACATTATCCACATAGTTTATTTTATAATTAAAGTAGAATGTCGTAAACTAAACTTCATCCTAAAATCAGTGTTTAATTTGCTAGATTTTCTCAAACCCCATCATAAATTAATGTAGCACATGAAATGCTTTGTGTTAAGTGTTCCCTGACCCAGTTGTTAATCACTACATGCTTCTTAAACCGACTTCCTCTACACTAAGAGGAGGTGCAGGCAGCACACATAATACATTCACTTCATGATATTCCTGCTGTCTGCAAATTTACAATGCTAAGATATATACTTGATATAATTTTCAGGATGAAATGCATTAAAGCAGGTATTAAACATGCACGTCAGTGTGGCAGTAGTGCTGGTACGAGCAATACATACACTAGCAGGGTCAATATAGCATAACAAAACCCCATATCCTAGATGACTTTGAAAGGAAACTGAAGCACGGCAAGTAAACCCAGCAGAAAAACATGCAAATTCAAGGCATGGAACACCCAAGACCCCCTTGCTGTGAGGCAGCAGTGCGACCTCTATGCCACCGTGCCCCCACATGATTAATACATGCTTTAATGCATTTCATCATTGAAATTATATCAAGTATTTATCTTAGCATTCTAAATGTTCAGGGAGCAGGAATATCATGAAATTAATGTACAGTGAACCCTTGTTTATCACGGTTAATCCGTTCCAGACTCTACCGTGAGAAATGAATTTTCGCGAAGTAGGATTCTTTATTTATAAATCGAATATTTTTGCAGTTAAAGTATAGAAAACCTGTTTACGACCTTCTAAATACGTTTTTTTAACATTATTACAATCCTCTAGACATGAAATAACACACTTTAGTCACCATTACACTCGTATTACCTAATATATTAGACAAAATAAGAGAAAATAAGACATTTTAGACATTACAAACATATTATTACTAGGCTCACCCGCCTTTTAAGGTGACCGACTTTTATCCTCAATTTGTGTGCACTCCATGTGTACATCAGGCATGTAAGTGTGGGGAATGAGAACATCAAAGTGCCCATTCATAACATCTCCCGAAAACCTAAATTGCGTACAATGTCAGCCCGAATCTGTACCGCTAAAGGCGGAGTTTCATGCACTAAATAAGCTATAGATGAGAATAAGCAAGCTCCATCTCCCCAGGTATTTACTACGCGGTGAGGCATTTGTACTCCATCAACATTAATTATTTCCAGAGACATAATTTTGTCTATTTTTCCAGCGCATCGCGCACAAAAGCAAGGGAACAATGGGAGCACCAGAACTCTGCTCACATCGCGTCGCTTCGTGCCGCAAGTAGTAAGTCTGTGATAAGCGGAATACCGCTAAGCTTTGCACTCACGGGACGGAAGGACAATGCCGACCGCTTTTATATAGTAGATTATTGTACTGTACATTTAATTACACACATACAGTTCTTACACACAACCACTAACCTATGACAGCACAACCTCAGTAGGAGAGTCTTCAGGTGGTGCAGTATCTTCAGCAGGTGCTTCGTTGTCTTCTTCTGCTGAAGGAGTACTAAGAGTAGGCAGTGGGTATCTGGGTGCGCGGCTGAAGAACATCTTGATAGACAGTTGCTGTCGCTGTCTTTTCATATGCGTGAGGAGGCTTTTGTAGGGTATTGCCATCTTTGATCATATCCAAGAGTTTCACCTTCTCCTGGATAGTAAGCATCTTCCTCCGGCACTTAGTTTTATTGTCAGAAGGCTTAGAAAAAGCAGCACGTTTAGGAGCCATCGTGGGGCTTAGATAAAAGTTCTCAGAAAGCGCATGCGTAGTGACGTAAGCGTGTATGAGAAAAAATCACGATAGAGTGAAGCCGCGAAAGTCAAAGCGTGATATAGTGAGGGATCACTGTATTCTGTATGCTGGCTGTGCCTCCACTTAGCGCAAGTGGAAGTCAGTTTAAGAAGTATGTAGCAATTAACATGGCTCGGGGAACACAACATAAAGCATTTAATGTGCTACATAACTGATGACGGCGTCTGAGAAAATCTAGTAAATTAAATATTCACTTAAAGATGACATTTAGTTTACGATGTTCTACTTTAATGACAAATTATGAGAAAGTCAACATGTCGACTTTATTCACGTCATAAACATCGAGATTAAAGTGGAAATGTTGAGAATAAAGTCAACATGTCGTCACATTATTACACAGTACCCAGGCACATTACACAGTATTTGAAGAAAATAAAAATTAAAACAAGTACAACCTATCTTGCAATATTATCCAGTAGTACAGAAACAGTATTCACAGATTTGAACATAATGGTCCACATCGGACCTTTTAAAACCAAAGTATCTCCAGGCAACGGACATGACTGCTTTTTTCTTGCAAAAGTTCTTCAGTGTCATCAGGTTCAACTTTATCGTCAGCTACAGCTTCAGTTTCGTGATGTTCTCTCTCCATTTTCACCACGCGATACCTCCAAAACCGCATGTACTCCGCTGCATATGTGTTTAACGATGTAGCAGTAAAAAAAAGCCCGTGCGCAATACCTCCACTAACACATGTACTCCGTTGCATGCGTTTGTAGCGGTGTAGCAGTGAAAAAGGTCCCCTCTTAAACAGTTTTCCGCTGCGTCACATTCTGAACGTTGTTTAAGCAATTTTACACCGGTGTTGTGGTATAACAAAAATCCATATCATAACGAAAATAAAAAAGTTTTCGGTATGAACCGGTATACTGCCCAGCATTACACATAAGTGATAGAAATGTTTGCTATTGTTTTGTCTGTTCTCTTATCTAGATTTGATCCTGTATTCAGAGTGATGTTAATTACATTATTTATAGCACACTATATACTTAATAGTTTACAAGGCCACACATTGCTTGTGGAGCTTGTTTACTCCTCCGTTAATTCAGATTCATTAAGTGTCTTTTTTATGTTTATGGTTCTGAAGATCATTTGACTTAAAGGGTAGAACTTCAAATAGCAGATGAACCGGGTTGGTTCATGCTTGTTTTGTACAAACAGCTGGCTGTGTGTTGGACTCGGTATCTGCTTAGCCCTAGTGAGTGGCTGGTTTAATGAGTAAAAGAGGAAAATTTATTAGATATACAAGCTAGCATAAATCCCCTCTGAAGATAAATTTGGAGAAGTAAATTATTCAGTAGATCAGGTTGCCCAAAATGTTTCCTTAAGATAATTTTTTAAAATGTGTCAGTGTTTTTAAAATGGGAGTTTTGAGTTTTCAGATGTCTTAAATTTGTTTTCTGTGTTCAGGACATCTTAATAAAAGTTTAACTTTCCCAACAAATTTACTTGAGCAACAAGTGAACTATATTTTAGTGAAGATGGTCCACTAGCAGCCTGCTTGTTTCATTTGGACAGACATGATGCCTTCTAGAGGCGCTGTGTCCACCTTGTGCAAATGCATCTTAAAGAGTTTTAATATTTCTTTCGGTCAAAGGGGGTGTCCCTGTAGTTTTTCAGTTATTCAACATCAGTCAAGCACCAATGTAGTAGTAGAAATCACAGGTATCTCAGTTGCTCCCATGCTCAGCATATATGTGGCATCAGTCTGCGCACTGCTTTCATCATATACTTAAGAAGAGGTGTACATTTGTCATTGTGCCACAACAAAGCTCTGACCGAAACAAAAATATAACAAAGTAAATTAATGGGAAAAGACACATGGCCGGTTGCCGTTTTGGCTGGTTAATCCGACGCATACCTATTTTCATGTAGAAAAATATTTCTAAGGTATGCATTATACCTCTTTGACGTTCCTGAAGAAACCATATCCACAAGGCTTCATCCTCGATTTTGCACACAGGTTTTTTTCTCGTACAACGACTGGACAGTGTGGTGTAGCTGGTCCACAGCTCAAGTCAAAAAGGCCACTTTTTAAATAAATAATTGCCGCACTTGCGGCTTAACGAGGGGGCGTGGTATGTGTGGCCAATAGGTTCCCGGGGAATTCGTGATGCGGGCGATCCTAGCTTAAGTGCACAGGTGAGGAGTCATCCACATCCGTAATTGTACTTGGGAACTGCTAATTGCTACATCTGATCTACATCCCCGTGATAAATAGAAGTGCGAGGCGGCTGGGGAAGAACAGGAAAAAACGGGAGGTTAATGGAAAAGGAAGCAGGTAGAGGAAAGCCGGTGCAGGAGAGCAAGCAAGAGAGTGCAGATTCGATGGAGCAAAGCAATGCAGCTGGGAGGTGAACCCCTGCAGAGGAGTGTTTGGCCGACACTCGGTGGGGCTGAAGAAAGCAGTCGCTCCAGCTGAGCGATCATGGAGCTGGAGTGACCGGTATTGAAGACGACTGGCTTGCGAAAGGCAGTGTCAGTCATGGAGGCTTTGGGCTGGTTTAGCCCCAGCGTGAGCGTCCTGGCCACTTGGGAAAGAACCCAAGTCTCGGTCCGGATGGAGCCTGACATAGCCAGGGATCAGAGGGCTACTGGACCAGTGTGGAAGGCAGCTGCACCTGCAGGTAGGGCGACTCCCCTGTTGCGAAGCCCGATGGGAGAAGCAGGGGAGCCGCCAGGTAGAAAGAAGGCGGCACCATGCTTTGGATTTTAAGAGACTGCTTCCAGCCTTTGTTTTAACCTTGTTTGCGTTGGTTTTTAAAGGACTTGTTTTTTTACTAGTGGATTTTAACCTCGACTAATTCACTTGTTTTAATGGATTATTTATTTAAAGAAGACGTTTGATACACTGCACTTTATTTAAATTTGAACACTGTTTTGTTGTTTGCTGTTTTTTAAAATACCTCTCACCTTCCAGGAAAGAAGGAAGTGCATACATATAATATAAAGAAGAACTCGGGATTAAAAAAAATGCTTTTTATTTTATTTCAACAGGCCCTTTTAATGCGAGGTATAGGCCAGTTAAGAGGGATTGTACTGTAAATTAATGATAACATAATTGCAGGAATTGTATTGATTCTTATTCTGTGGGTAATTATGATTGAATCCAGAGATGAATACAGTAATAGCAAATGGCCATACCTTTAAAAATAAGAGACAAGTTTTCCAGGAATATTTAAATAACGAATGGAAAACCAAAGTTAACTTTTTTTAATTAACTTTAATAATATCTTTATTTCTCAGTCGTACTGTCTCTTTCTCTGTCTAAAATTTGACGCTCACTTATTTATCAACAAAAAAGGTTTATTCTGTTTAGTTAAAAAGCTGAAATGGTACATTTAGGACACTAGGTATTTGCTAAGTAAGACATTTTATCATATCCTAAAAATCTCAAATGCTTTTAATATTTTAATTGAAATTTGGTGACATTATATAGAAAAATGAAATTATCCAATGCATTATTTTTTTTTATTTGTTGATATTTGTCATTGATGGTGAGTAGGCTATTTTAAGATACTGTACTGTGTTTTTAATTTTTTTCTTTCTGCTCAGCATACATATGCTGCCAGTACAAAAGCGCCACTTTCATGAATAACAAGTGAATAAGTGGACATATTTTGACAAGGGAAGAGAAACCCGATATATGTGACATGATCTTTTAAGTGGAAGAAGGAAGGTTTTTACCACTAAACTAAGATGTGGCTACACACTCAAGGTGCACTATATGCCTCGAGTCCAGCTGCTAGGACAGAGGAGTTGAAACCCTTGTGCCCAAAACAAGCTGCCACCAGTGGCACTAGTGCAACTCGGAAGAAGTGGGAATGGACACAGTTCACAAGATTAACATCACATGGAACCCAGCTCCTACCCATTTGATTTATTATACCCTATGCGAAAAGACAGTTTCCCATCTGAGAATTATGTAGTGTACCATATACTAAAATAAAAAACACATGCAAAATATCGCCCTCAAAAAAACCACAAAGGGATGCATACATTTACACATTCTACTAAGATATCAAGAATGCTAGTACCTATACTGACTATGTATGTAGTTCATTGTTATTTATTTTCTGTAAGATGCCTTTTGCTACTTAATTCATTCTTGACAGTATGTTCACCAAATACTGAAATGAATAAGCTGTGTACTGAAACGAATGCACTGTCTTTATGTTAATAGTCAGTGAACTTTATTAATTTTGCCAGCGTGTTCTTTCTCAGTTCACAACAGTACATGCACCATATGTTGATGTTTTGTTACATATACTATGTACAAACATTTATTGATTTGACTGTAGCAGATCTGTGACGGCTTAAAAAAAAATGAGGTTGTGAATTTGTTTTTTTTGCTTTGAAAACAAATAAATTCCTTGCATGGGCTGCCTAAATGTACATCCAGTAAACATCATTGCTTCTTGTAATAAGTTAAAGAATAACAGGACTCAGTGTTACAACTTTATTGTCTAGTTATGGCTAGGGTGAAACAAAAAAACTGAAGCTTAAACATAAAACTGACAAAAAACATAGGGTACGTGGCAGGAAGACGTATAAAAATTCCCTTTATTCAGCTTATTACTTGTTTAATTTCAAAAGAATATGGTTTTCTCTAAAATTGAGTTTTGCAGTGATATTCGGCAGAAGCCTAAATCAGTCACTAAGAAAAGCAGTAATTTATTTACTGCAGGAATATTTTACTTGTGGTAAATTGTATGCAACATGGTCAAGAGTAAGGAGTTGTATTAGATATTAGACTCCTGTTTAAAACTACAAATATTGTATTTAACAATATGACAAAGTTGATTTATTTCAGTAATTCCATTCAAAAAGTGAAACTTGTATATTAGATTCATTCATTACACACAGACTGATGTATTTCAAATGTTTATTTCTTTTAATTTTAATGATTATAACTGACAGCTAATGAAAGTCCCAAATTCAGTAACTCTGAAAATTAGAATATCAATTAAGACCAATGCAAAAAAAGGATTTTTAGAAATGTTGGCCAACTGAAAGGTATGAACATGAAAAGTATGAGCATGTACAGCACTCAATATTTAGTTGGGGCTCCTTTGGCCTGGATTACTGCAGCAATGCGGCGTGGCATGGAGTCGATCAGTCTGTGGCATTGCTCAGGTGTTATGAGAGCCCATGTTGCTCTGATAGTGGCCTTCAGCTCTTCTGAATTGTTGGGTCTGGCGTATTGCATCTTCCTCTTCACAATACCCCATAGATTTTCTATGGGGTTAAGGTCAGGTGAGTTTGCTGGCCAATCAAGAACAGGGATACCATGGTCCTTTAAACCAGGTACTGGTAGTTTTGGCACTTTGTGCAGGTGCCAGGTCCTGTTGGAAAATGAAATCTGCATCTCCATAAAGTTTGTCAGCAGCAGGAAGCATTAAGTGCTCTAAAACTTCCTGTTGATGGCTGCGTTGACCTTGGACCTCAGAAAACACAATGGACCAACACCAGCAGATGACATGGCACCCCAAACCATCATTGACTGTGGAAACATTACACTGGACCTCAAGCAACGTGGATTCTGTGCCTCTCTTCTCTTCCTCCAGACTCTGGGACCTTGGTTTCCAAAGGAAATGCAAAATTTACTTTCATCAGAGAACATAACTTTGGACCACACAGCAGCAGTCCAGTCGAGATGCTTCTGATGCTATCTCTTGTTCAAGAGTGGCTTGACACAAGGAATGTGACAGCTGAAACCCATGTCTTGCATACGTCTGTGCGTGGTGGTTCTTGAAGCACTGACTCCAGCTGCAGTCCACTCTTTGTGAATCTCCCCACAGTTTTGAATGGGTTTTGTTTCACAATCCTCTCCAGGGTGCGGTTATCCCTATTGCTTGTACACTTTTTATCTACCACATCTTGTCCTTCCCTTTGCCTCTCTATTAATGTGCTTGGACACAGAGCTCTGTGAACAGCCAGCCTCTTTAGCAGTGACCCTTTGTGTCTTGCCCTCCTTGTGCAAGGTGTCAATGGTCGTCTTTTGGACAACTGTCAAGTCAGCAGTCTTCCCCATGATTGTGTAGCCTACAGAACTAGACTGAAAGACCATTTTAAAGGCTTTTGCAGGTGTTTTGAGTTAATTCGCTGATTAGAATGTGGCACCAGGTGTCTTCAATATTGAACCTTTTCACAATATTCTAATTTTCCGAGATACTGAATTTGGGACTTTCATTAGTTGTCAGTTATAATCATCAAATTTAAAAGAAATAAACATTTGAAATACATCAGTCTGTGTGTAATGAATGAATCTAATATACAAGTTTCACTTTTTGAATGGAATTACTGAAATCAACTTTGTCATGATATTCTAATTTTATGACCGGTCAGGTATGACGGTAAGTCAGGTCTTGAAACCATAAAATCAGACCCTAACTTATACATCCATTCAAAAATTATTTTTTTTTTTTTATAACATCTTCTTGCTTCCTCCAATCTTGCACCAGTTTCTCAGACACATCAAATTTTGTTGCAGCGGCACAGTTACCAATTTCTTTCGCCACTTCAATGATTTAACTTAAAACCAGCTTCATATTTTCTTCTGATTGAACGCTCCATCGTAGATAAGGAATGCTCTTACGATAAAGGTATATGAGGGTGTGAGATACATAAAACGGTGCAAATGTCTCTTCCGAATAGTTTGGGTTTTACCGTGTGGTCACTTAGACACAATACATAGAGAGAAATAAAAGGCAGTGTGCTCTGTGGTTACTCTCTCAGGTGGGCATTAGCATATGATAATCTCTTATTTTTCCGCATTTGACTTATATGACCCACATTATAAAATACCGGAAATTGTACAGTACAATCAAGCCCCAACTTATCCGTGGGAGAAATTAAACATGAGTATATAAGGTAGTTACATAATACATCCCCTTAACCATCAGCACTATGACAGAGGCCCATTGCCTAAGGAAATTTCCCAGGCAAAGACATGCAACACAGCTAATTCAAAAATAATCTTGGAGTAGAACCTTTATAAATGTGCCTTTTTTACAAAATTGGTTTGAAAATTCACTAAAGACTTGCTAATAAAGCATTTTGATGAACATATTTAATTAGTGTTATGATTATATCCATTCAGATCAATTAATCTTAAGTAAATGTCTTAATTTTAATTTTAAATATATATTCTTCAGCAATTAAAGAAAAATCTTAATTTCCTCTGAATTAAGGATTACTAAAGTTATCACATTTACGTTGTTAGAAATAGTGTCTTTTTTTTTATTTTGTTTGAGGTACTTGTATCTGAATTTTTGTATCAAACTATATTGATGAATTTCTGGGCATGGATATTGGTTGTCAAAACTGTTTGGGTGTATTTTTATTTCTGAACTTGCAATATAGTTAAACTCACAAGGATTGTAGCGTTTTGTTACAGTTTTTGTTGTTACAGTGAGCATCTGCATTTATTGCTTTTATTAAGCTTAAAAGTACAGGATGTTTAAATTTGAGTGATTTTTTTTTTTTCTTCAGCATTTCATAACCTAATGGTAGGAATGTAGTTTAAACCAGCTAAAAGTTTAGTTGATTTGAAGATGAAAACTGTTTAGGAAAGAATTTTAGCACCTAAACCTTTGCCCCTCCACTTTGCTTAAACCTATGTGCTTTACCAACAAAACAATAATTACAGTATAGCATCAATGTGTGATTTGTCAAGTAAGGTATAAATCAGATTTATGAAAATGATTAAAAAATATTACAACAAAGTAACCTTTGACAGACAATGCATGCTGTGGAACCCTTCCTTCTCTGCCCTTCTCATTTTGTGCAGTCTGACACATACAGTCAAGTCAAGTTGGGGAGCATGCACTGGTATAGTGTGTTGTCGCACCCACTACACAACAAAACTACTCGGGATCATGGTTTGTAACCCCCCAGGTAGACGCACGATCCAGGCCCACCCTCCAGAAATGACCCTCTATCTTCCACAGCCAGGTGTTACGTTGGTGACTCCTTGGCCTGGTCCAGCCACTCAGGTCCCCAACAATGAGGATTTTACGAGCTGGATCACCCTCTGGGAAATGCACCACATGGAAGTAGTGCCGTAACTTTGTGAAAATCGACATAGGCTGCAAAGAAACTCTTCACGCTTGTGCTCCATGAGAACCCTCAGTGCCAGGATGCAGTCGATGGTAGACGACTTTGGTGTGAAACTTGACTGTTCCGGTCGCTGGTAGATGAGCAAGTGATCACGGATCATATTGAGGACGACCCTAGCAAGGACCTTACCCGGCACAGAGAGCATTATCATCCCCCTGTAGTTGCTGCAATCCAGGTGATACAATGAGAACTTATAAATACAAGTGTTCCTACACTGGGGCATGATAGCAACATTGACATACTGGAGTATGTAGTACGGGGCTGGCAAATTAGAGAAAAATAAGGTTTAAATGTTAAAATTAAAAATAATGAAGTATTTGAATATTTTGGAAATTATACATGTACCATCTAGAACTGTAATCTGTTTTTACTTGTTTTTTTATGCTTTACTTTTATGGTAGTCACCAGAAAAAAAAAAATAAATAAATATCAGTGCACGTGCCTCGCAGAAGATTTAGGCTTCTTTTTCTGGTTTCGCAATAGGCATGCATGTCAAAAGCGGGCTTGTTTTATTATTTTGAAGGTGTTCACTTTCTAGTGGGCAGCGATATAGTGCAGTTAATATCACGACATTCAGAAAAAAAAAAACGAACGGCACCTATGGACTTGCCCAGAAATGTGCGATCGTCACAGTGTGAAGTCAGGGTCCATGCAATCCATTTGTTTTCTATTTTATAGATGTAGCAATAGTATAATAAAGGTGGTGGAATATTTCCAATTACATTTCATTGTTCTAGGCATTATGTGTCAAACCAGCAATATAGTAAGGCTGAGACCAGTTGTGTGACTTGGCATGTTGCTAAACATGAGGCTCATTAAGGTGGGGATTTTAAAGCATTATAATAAAAGTAAAAACAAAATTATGAGTTTTCCATTTGCTTTAATGAGAAAGTCATCAAATTAAACAGCAGCCAGGGATCTCGGGTTTAAAAGTAAGTGGGACAGAATTGGATGCAAAATGATGCTTTTGAGAAACATTTAGAAAAAACGGCTAAGTACACTTGCGGTATAAAATCTTATGGCAGGCCTTTGAATTATTGTGGGCGGGCACTAGTCCATATTATTTTATAATTTTAACAAAGCACTAATTTCAAAGTAAATGAACAACAGTGATGCTGAAGTGCTAATCAATCAAGTGCTACTTTTTCAAGAGATGATTTGTCATGAGAGGCCGGTGCCACTTTGAGCAGCAGACCTGCTCACATCAATGGTGCAGACTTCCCACTCGGACACCACAGAACACATTTTTAATATTAAATGCTACAGATTAATAATACTAGACCTATGTCAACTTATGTGTACAGTGTTTGCAGTTACGATTACATAATGGCGGATGGCGCAGTGGTAGCGCTGCTGCCTCACAGTTAGGAGACCCGGGGTTCCTTCCTGCGTGGAGTTTGCATGTTCTCCCCATGTCTGCGTGGGTTTCCTCCCACAGTCCAAAGACATGCAGGTTAGGTGCATTGGCGATCCTAAATTGTCCCTAGTGTGTGCTCCCTGCGATGGGCTGGCACCCTGCCCGGGGTTTGTTTCCTGCCTTGCGCCCTGTGTTGGCTGCGATTGGCTCCAGCAGACCCCCCGTGACCCTGTAGTTGGGATATAGCGGGGTGGATAATGGATGGATGAATTACATATTACTTATGTGAAGCACATAAGTGGCTATTCTTGTAACAGGACTTTATAAGCTAAAAGTTTTAACTTTACAAATTTTAAAACAGTTTTCTAGTTATTGTGAAGTTTTTTTTTTTTTTCTGTTTTGGTGAACGGTTGGTTGAATAAGAAAATGATAAACACAGTGCAGGTTCTTGAATGTTTATAACTCTTTGAACTGAGCTGTCCAAGTATTGTGCTTTGTACACATGACTGTAACTAGTTGCCAAGTCACTTGACCAAATCGGATGAGAAACAATCTGTTAACATTTAAATCTTACAGAGTTTTGTCAATGAAAAACTGCATACATATTCCAATTTTCTCCCTTATCTCATGATTCTCAGAATTGCCATTTAAAGATAGGCTTTATTTAAACAAACCTAAATGTGTTACTGATTACTAGGCACTTTATAGAATCTAGGGGAAAGTTTTATTGTTAGTTATTTATGCTAGCATGTCATTACATTTTTGTGATGGTAGGTATATTGTTTAATTTAAAATCTTTTTGTCTTATTTTAATTTGTATTCATCTCAGAGTACCTCTGCATTCTTTTGTTTTTTAAAGGTGATTGTGGTTAAATGAAGAACAGAACCCAAGTGAGGACAGTAGTGAACAACTATATATACTGTAACATAAAAGAAAAAAGAGCAGAAACGCAGGGAAGCTGGAACTTAATCCAGAAAGGATTCAGCACATAGCAGGAGCAATCCCTGGATAAGCCACCAGCCCATTGTAGGGTAAATGCAATCACCAGGACAAATTTAACAAAAATAATTCACTTAAACTTCATCTCTTTTGACTGTGTGTCATTTGAACCAAACAAAAAAAAAAAAAACTAGGGATGTGGAATAAGCCACTGCATTAATGGGAGAATCTGAAAATTTCCTCCATAAGAACGGTAGTAGAATGTGGAGTTGAAGTCCGGTCCTGTAAGCTATTAGTATGCATAGGAGTTATGCCATCTTAGGTTTACAGCTACCGCAGAGCATGTCACCCCGTGATTTCTGAGCTAATGCTGTTTGTCTCTGCTGGTCAAGGGTTCAGTGTCAGGTAGTGATTGGTTTTTATGCCATCATTACAGTGATCCCTCGCTATATCGCGCTTCGACTTTCGCGACTTCACTCCATCACAGATTTTATATGTAAGTATATCTAAATATAAATCACGGGTTTTTCGCTGGTTCGCAGATTTCTGCGGGCAGTGGGTCTTTTAATTTATGGTACATACTTCCTCAGTTGGTTTTCCCAGTTGATTTTGTACAAGGGACGCTATTGGCAGATGGCTGAGAAGCTACCCAATCAGAGCACGTATTGCGTATTAAATAAAACTCCACAATGATATACGATATGCTTCCTGCACTGTGCTTCGCATACTTAAAAGCCCGAACAGCACGTATTGATTTTTGATTGTTTGCTTTTCTCTCTCTGTCTCTCTCTGACATTCTCTGCTCCATTCGGAGGGGGTGTGAGCAGAGGGGCTGTTCGCACACTGGCCTAGAGGATACAGACACTAATCTATAAAATGCTGAAAGACTATCTTCAGATTGCTCCCTTCCTTGCAGCTGCTTTGTCGTGCGGTGCTTCGCATACTTAGAAGCCCGAAAAGCACCTATTGATTTTTGATTGTTTGCTTGTCTCTCTTTGTCTCTCTCACACTCTCTCTCTGACATTCTCTGCTCCTGATGTGCACTCCTTTGAAGAGGAAGATATGTTTGCATTCTTTTAATTGTGAGACGGAACTGTCATCTCTGTCTTGTCATGGAGCACAGTTTAAACTTTAGAAAAAGAGACAAATGTTTGTTTGCAGTGCTTTAAAGTCACTGTCTCTACAACCTCCTGTGTTTCTGTGCAAATCTGTGACCCAAGCGTGACAATATAAAAATAGCAATATAAACGTATGTTTTTTTTTACTTCTGCGCCCTGTGTTGGGTGGGATTGGCTCTAGCAGATCCCCGTGACCCTGTGTTTGGATTCAACGGGTTAGACGATGGATGGATGGATGGGTTTTTACTTTTGTTTGTTTTTACGGATTTTCACCTTTTGCGGGGGGTTCTGGAACGCAACCCCTGCAATCGAGGAGGGATTACTGGTAATATGATATTTATAACATCTAATGTCTTATTTTCTCTTATTTTGTCTAATATATTGGGTAATACGAGTGTAATGGTGAATAAAGGGTGTTTCATGTCTAGAGGGCTCTAATAATTTTAAACGTATTTAGAAGATCATAAACAGGTTTTCTATGCTCCTAACTGTGAAAATATTCGATTTATAAATAAAGTATCCTACTTCGCGGAAATTTCATTTATCGTGGTAGAGTCTAGAACTGATTAACCACGATAAACGAGGGCCGACTGTATACCTTTTTCAGCTCTGTAGAGTATGGTGCTACAGTCAAAAACTGCCATGTTCAAGCATAAGCTTGATGTACTGAAAGTACCCATTGTTCATCTTTGTTATGAATTATGCAGGACCCAGCATGGACTGTCTCTCCCCCGACCCACTTATCAGATCAAATAAGCAAGCAGAAGGCACACTTTTCTATTATCATTTAATAGATAAGATGGTTTAAACTTTGTTTTAATGTTGCATGAATAATTTAATAAAGAATATTGATGATTAAGAGATTGTGTGTTAACTACTTTTGACTCCTTATAAGTAAGCCTTTTTTGTAGTAAGTGTTCTTACCAGCATCCTGTCACATCCTGATTCAGTGTGCTAAATCAAAATGAAACATATGAAAATATGTAAATCTAGGATATGTAAAGCACCTTTGACTTTATCAGAACAAAGTGCACCCTAGCAAGACTTTTTAGCTGAAGGCAGGTAAAACCTGCTGTTTAGAATGTAGAGCGTCCAAAGAACTTGCTGTCTCTCGGGCATAGAGCTTCTGGGATGGGTGACAACTACCATGATGCTTCAGCAGCCCTCATGAAATGATTGCAGATTAGATTAAAAATTTCTTTCGAACTGTATCTCACCAGGAATGAGTACTTCCAGTAAGCCTTCAGTTGTCAGGTTTTGTAAACCTTGATTTGATATTTGTAGAAAAAAATTTCTTTCCCTGAAATGGATTGATGCCCTTTCCAAGGATTCCTGCCTTGTGCATGATGCTTGCTGGGGTAGTCTCCGGCTTTTCTGTAACCCTGTTCTGGATTAGCAGATTTCGCAAATTTGGCATGCTGTATTTTTTTTTTTTTTGTGCCAATCAAATAAAAACATTTTTCTTGCCTGCACAACCAGTTCAATTTAATAATGATAAACAAATGGTAATGTACATGTTGCTTTTCTAATCTGTTGAATAATACTAGTCAACACTATAACCGACATTTTTTAAGTGTTTGTCCTGTGACAGAGTGGCTCCTACGTATAATTAAATTGCACTTAATGTTGTCGGGAAGGTTGATGGAGGGGTGTACAAACTTGCAAAGATAATTTGTTGCATCGCCTCAATAAGTGTTAGTTGTCTTCTTTCAGCTGCTCCTGTTGGGGGTCGCCACAGTGGATCATCTTCTTCCACATCTTTCTGTCCTCTGCATTTTGTTCTGTTACACCCATCACCTGCGTGCCCTCTCTCACCACATCCATAAACCTTTGCTTAGGCCTTCTTCTTTTCCTCTTCCCTGGCAGCTCTATCCTTAGCATCCTTCTCCCAATATACCCAGCAGACCCCCGTGACCCTGTATTCGGATTCAGCGGGTTAGAAAATGGATGGATGGATCTCTCCTCTGCATATGTCCAAACCAATGCAATTTCGCCTCTCTGTCTTTGTCTCCCAACCGTCCAACTTGAGCTGACCCTCTAATGTGCTAATTTCTAATCCTGTTCATCCTCGTCACACCCAATGCAAATCTTAGCATCTTTAACTCTGCCACCTCCAGCTCTGTCTCCTGCTTTCTGGTCACTGCTACCATCTCCAACCTATACAGGTGCTGGTCATAAAATTAGAATATCATGACAAAGTTGATTTATTTCAGTAATTCCATTCAAAAAATTAAACTTGTATATTAGATTCATTCATTTCACACAGACTGATGTATTTCAAATGTTTATTTCTTTTAATTTTGATGATTATAACTGACAACTAATGAAAGTCCCAAATTCAGTATCTCGGAAAATTAGAATATAAATTAAGACCAATGCAAAAAAAAGGATTTTTAGAAATGTTGGCCAACTGAAAGGTATGAACATGAAAAGTATGAGCATGTACAGCATGAGCATGTACAGCACTCAATATTTAGTTGGGGCTCCTTTGGCCTGGATTACTGCAGCAATGCGGTGTGGCATGGAGTCGATCAGTCTGTGGCACTGCTCAGGTGTTATGAGAGCCCATGTTGCTCTGATAGTGGCCTTCAGCTCTTCTGAATTGTTGGGTCTGGCGTATTGCATCTTCCTCTTCACAATACCCCATAGATTTTCTATGGGGTTAAGGTCAGGTGAGTTTGCTGGCCAATCAAGAACAGGGATACCATGGTCCTTAAACCAGGTACTGGTAGCTTTGGCACTGTGCAGGTGCCAGGTCCTGTTGGAAAATGAAATCTGCATCTCCATAAAGTTTGTCAGCAGCAGGAAGCATGAAGTGCTCTAAAACTTCCTGGTAGACGGCTGCGTTGACCTTGGACCTCAGAAAACACAATGGACCAACACCAGCAGATGACATGGCACCCCAAACCATCACTGACTGTGGAAACTTTACACTGGACCTCAAGCAACGTGGATTCTGTGCCTCTCCTCTCTTCCTCCAGACTCTGGGACCTTGATTTCCAAAGGAAATGCAAAATTTACTTTCATCAGAGAACATAACTTTGGACCACTCCGCAGCAGTCCAGTCCTTTTTGTTTTTAGCCCAGACGAGACGCTTCTGACTCTGTCTCTTGTTCAAGAATGGCTTGACACAAGGAATGCGACAGCTGAAACCCATGTCTTGCATACGTCTGTGCGTGGTGGTTCTTGAAGCACTGACTCCAGCTGCAGTCCACTCTTTGTGAATCTCCCCCACAGTTTTGAATGGGTTTTGTTTCACAATCCTCTCCAGGGTGTGGTTATCCCTATTGCCTGTACACTTTTTTTCTACCACATCTTGTCCTTCCCTTTGCCTCTCTATTAATGTACTTGGACACAGAGCTCTGTGAACAGCTAGCCTCTTTAGCAATGACCTATTGTGTCTTGCCCTCCTTGTGCAAGGTGTCAGTGGTCGTCTTTTGGACAACTGTCAAGTCAGCAGTCTTCCCCATGATTGTGTAGCCTACAGAACTAGACTGAAAGACCATTTTAAAGGCTTTTGCAGGTGTTTTGAGTTAATTCGCTGCTTAGAGTGTGGCACCAGGTGTCTTCAATATTGAACCTTTTCACAATATTCTAATTTTCCGAGATACTGAATTTGGGTCTTTCATTAGTTGTCAGTTATAATCATCAAATTTAAAAGAAATAAACATTTGAAATACATCAGTCTGTGTGTAATGAATGAATCTAATATACAAGTTTCACTTTTTGAATGGAATTACTGAAATAGAACATCATGACAAAGTTGATTTAATTTTATGACCAGCACCTGTACAACATAGCTGGTCTCACTACCATCCTGTAGACCTTCCCTTTCACTCTTGCTGATACCCGTCTGTCACGAATTACTCCTGACACTCTTCTCCACCCATTCCACTCTGCCTGCACTCTCTTTATCACCTCTCTTCCACAATCCCCATTACTCTGAACTGTTGATCCCAAGCATTTAAACTCCTCCACCTTCGCCAGCTCTACTCCCTGCATCCTAACCATTCCACTGACCTCCCTCTCATTTACAAACATGTATTCTGTCTTGTTCCTACTGACCTTCATTCCTCTTCTCTGTAGACCATATCTCCACCTCTACAGGTTCTCCTCAAACTGCTTCCTACTATCGCTACAGATCACAATGTCATCAGCAGACATCGTCCACGGGGACTCCTGTCTAATCTCATCTGTTCAGGGAAGAAAAAAAAAACACGCGGTCACTGATTACAAACTGCAAGATGTTATGCGAATGAATATGAATGATGTTGCATCCTCGCCACAAAGTTTTCCGAAATATACTATACATATCATAAAATGAATAATTCCAAATATCATATATACCTATGTCACTTTTTTTTTTTTGACATCATAGACCACAAGGTGCATACTAATTCAGCGTGAGCAGGAACACTGAATAAATCTGAATAAAAAAAAAAATCAAGTGACGGTGAGATTCGAAGGCGGCAGATTCACAGGTGTCTGTGTGTCAGCTTTTATTCCTCCAGATGAGAGAATGTCCAGTTCCATTGTCTCGAAACACCACTGACATCTCCAGTTATTCCCAGTATCAAAACAAAACTAACCGCGTCAGATCCCCTTGTAGTATGTATCGTGATTTAGAGAGAATAAAAGTGAAAATAAAAACACGATAACTTTTTTACCTTTTACAAGTCCTATAAATGTACACCGTGTGTTACAGACGCAAACCAAGTGTATGTGTGTACTGTATAATAACAATAAGAGCAGCTCACTACTGAAAACAGCAAATATGGAGTGAGTCGGGATCGAACTGGGGACTCTTGATTACAAGTCAGCAAATCTTACTGCTACGCCACGGAAGCTGTTGCCTTTTCCTTGAACCTTTTGTGAAAGTGTTTATTTGATCTTTGGACTTCAGGCTTCATACATTATACAGTTTATGCCTACATTTTGGCATTTACTACTAAAATATGAAAAACGTTTCTGTTTTAAAAATGTGTTTACACAGATTATTGTAGAAACGGAACATACATGAAATGCGTGTGTTCCAAATAAGGATCTATTATTTCCACTCAAACTCCACTTCACTCCCAGATAATCAATCAAGGCATGAGCTGGGAGAAGTTCTTGCACATTCTAAGTCATTGGGGGGATGGAATAGTCGGGTGCTTGTCTTTTTTGGCACATTTACAGGACAAAGGACGCTGGCGGAGAAGTATAAACGGATTTAAGGTGGGCCGGATCTACGAGTTTTTTCGTAGGCTCTGGTAATTCTAGTGTTAAGCAATCTGGTTTTTAAACGCCACTGCCATCTCTCCTAAACCCCTTTAACAACGGCCTTTCCATTTTTCATCCTCTTCATAGCTGTCCTTACTTTTTCCTTGCTAATCCGTTGCACTTTCTGATTCACTATCTCCACATCATGCAACCTCTTCTTTCTCAAAGTACTCTTTTCATCTGCTCAACACACTCTCCTCGCTTGTGAGTACGTTTTTCCTCTTTATCCTTTATAACCCTAACCTGCTGCACATGTTTCCCAGCTCGGTCCCTCTGTCTAGCCAATCAGTACAGGTCCTTTTCTCCCTCCTTAGTGTCCAACCTGTCATACAACTCATCATATGCCTTTTCTTTAGCCTTCACCTTGCACCTTATCTCCTTGTACTCTTGTCTACTCTGACTATCTCACTTCTTTGCCATTCGCTTCCTCTGTATACTCTCCTGTATTTCCTCATTCCACCACCAGGTTTCCTTTTCCTCCTTCCTCTTTCCAGATGTCACACCAAGCACCCTTCTTGCTGTCGCCCTTACTACATCTGCTGTAGTTTCCCAGCTGTCTGGTAACTCTTCACTGCCACCCAGTGCCTGTCTCACCACCTCCATAAACTCAACCTTGCAGTCTTCCTTTTCCATCTTCCATCATTTGATCCTTGGCTCTGCCCTCACTCTCTTCCTCGACTTGATCTCCCAACGTCATCATATATACCACCATCCTATGCTGCTTAACTACACTTTCCCCTGCCACCACTTTGCAGTCTTCAATCTTATTCAGATCAACTCTTCTGCATAGGATGTAATCTACCTGTGTGCATCTTCCTCCACTCTTGTACGTAACCCTATGTTCCTCCCTCTTCTTTAAATACGTATTCACCACAGCCATGTCAGTCCTTTTGGCAAAATCCTCTGACCTTCTTTATTCCTCTCCTTGACACCATACCTACCCATCACCTCCTCGTCTCCACTGTTCCCTTCACCAACATGCCCATTTAAATCCGCTCCAATCACCATTTTCTGTCCCTTGGGTACACTGTTCATCACTTCATCCAACTCACTCCAAAAATCTTCTTTCTCACCCTTTGCACGCCCAACTTGCAGTGCATATGCATTAACAACTTTCATCACACCTCCAATGTCCAGCTTTATAATCCTTACTCTGTCTGACACTCTTTTCACCTTCAAAACACTCTTGACATACTGTTCCTTCAGAATAATCCCTACTCCATTTCTCCTCCAATCCACACCATGATAGAACAATTTGAATCCACTTCCAATCCACCAGGCCTTACTCCCCTTCCATTTAGTCTCTTGCACACACAATATATCAACCTTCCTTCTCTTCATCATATCTGCTAACTCTCTCCCTTTACCAGTTATACTGCCAACATTCAAAGTTCCTACCCTCAGTTCCACTCTCTTTACTTTCTTCCTCTCCGCCTGCCTCCGGACACGTCTCCCCCTTCTTCTTCGTCCAACAGTAGCCCAATTTCTGCCAGCACCCTGTTGGCTAACTGTACTGGTGGCAGTCGTTGTTAACCCGGGGCTTGACTGATCCGGTATGGAAATTTGTATTGTCCGCATATTGATTTGGCAAAATTTTACACTGGATGCCCTTCCTGATAAAGCCCTCCCCATTTATCCGGGCTTGGGACCGGCACAAAGAGAAACACTGGTTTGTGCATCCCCTGTGGCTGGGTTTCAATAAGTGCTAGTAGCGATCACAATTTTGGCGCAGCAGGTGGTGCTATAGAATCGGCACCCAAGTGTTTGGCTACTTATACACCGGACTCGAGAGTTTACTTTTTCACAGTGCTGCGCTGCTACTAGAGCTCACACATGTGCCACATCAATGTTAAAATGAGTCCATTTATTCCACCATAAGTAACATAATTTTGTTTAAATCAAAACCGTCATAAGTAAAGAAGCTCAGAACACGAGTGCCTGATAGCCTGTTTTCCATTGCTATCTGTTTCATTATATGTGGCAAAGACGGCCCCATTATTGCATGAATTTTTAGACTAAATTGATCTCGGTTAGATTGTTCGCCTGGCAGTTTTTCACTGCCCTACCTTGTCTTCCTGTATGGTTTATAACTACTTAAAGTGGCCATATCCTTGCATTCAGGCTAACTCTCATAACCCATCCATCCATTCTCTTCCGTTTATCTGGGGTCGGGTCGCGGGGGCAGCAGCTTAAGCAGAGAGGCTCAGACTTCCCTCTTCCCAGCCACTTCTTCCAGGAGAATCCCAAGGCGTTCCCAGGCCAGCCGGGAGACAGTCCCTCCAGCGTGTCCTGGGTCTTCCCCGGGGCCTCCTCCCGGTTGGACGTTCCCAGGAACACCTCACCAGGGAGGTGTCCAGGAGGCATCCTGATCAGATTCCCGGGCCACCTCCTCTGACTCCTCTCGATGCGGAGGAGTAGCGGCTCTACTCTGAGACCCTCCTGGATGACTGAGCTTCTCACCCTATCTTTAAGGGAAAGCCCAGACACCCTGCGGAGGAAACTCATTTCAGCCACTTGTATTCGCGATCTCGTATTCGTACTCGTACTCTCATAACCTAATTAGGATTATAGTAAAATATCCCTTATTTCACTTTAAAACTTCTCAGTGGTCAATTTCATGCGTGCAAGATTAAGTTGGATTGCATTTTTAATTATTTTCCAAGTCTCCTTCGATAAATGCTTTTGCTGTTAAGGCTGTTTCCTGCCTTGCACCCATGTGATGATAAAATGTGGCATATCTGAGCAAACCATTAAAACATAAAGAAGAAATCTTGGAATTGATATAGGGTCAAACATAGGCTCAAATTACTGTCTTAATGTATGTTCCAAGTTAGTTCACCATTCGGTTCTTTAACTGTTCCTTCACATCCTATTATAGGTTAACTCCCATGATCTGTGGGGAAAAATAAACTATTGAGGTTTGAGCATGTGTATAATTGGCTCACTACTAGTGAAACCTTTCTAAACATTTTTGCTGATGAATCTATGTTTGCCCTTATAGAAATTTTAGTGTAGCTGTACTAAAATCATATTTTTTCTCCTAGGAGCCTCTTTTGTGGTGATAAGTACCACATTCCACTGGCACTCATACCTTAACATTGAAAGCCCACTGTTCACAGTGATTCTGGCAACATACTTTTTATTCCATGTTATTTGGAGGATGTTGCAATGCAATTTCTGTTGAGTTCATACTTTTGCTTTAAAAAATAAAATAAAAATAAATAAATAACTGGAGCAAAGACAAACCATGGACAGTTTAAAATCTGTTCATCATGCTGGTTGCTCTTCTCGTGCATATTCCATGAGATATGCAAGTGCATATGCAGATGTAATTTCTATAAGCTTTTTTTTTTTAATCAAGGTACTTTAACTTTTTTTATTAGTTACTTTACATTTGTTTTTACGTATATGCAAATGAAGCTATTCAGATGCCACTTGCTCATTTATAATAGTGAAACAGTGCATGGCACTTCTAGTGTTTAATGTGCCTTGCTCATTTGAAACAATTTTAGCATTGATTAAGTAAATAACCTATCAACTTCAAGCTGGCCACTTCGCTGACTGGATGCACTTAAGAGTTTACTGGTCTACTTTGTTTAAAGCATTGGGTCAAAAGTCATGTTTATTTAGAAGCAGTAAATTCATCAAGATTTTATCTTAAAAATTTATGATTTAGAATCTAGCAGCAGACACAAAAGTGTACAATGAAAATGCATTACAAGTTCCTAAATATTTGGAATACTAAGATTTACATTTTGAGGTTATTTCATGATTTTAATGCAAAAATGCAGTCATAGTATTTTAGTAAATTGTTTAATCCTAAATAATTTAGGCTGTTAATAATTAGAAGTGTATAAGTTAATTATGTTGTTTAAAAGTCTTGAAGACTCGGTGTTCTTCGGTTACAGCTAGCTTTAGTTTCACTGAGACATTTTTCTATGTTGCAATTAGTTAATACAGAGAGGCATGTAGAAAGCAAAGGGAAAGATGGAACCTAGTGCCCGAAGAAAAATACTCAGCATATCGGCATACCGGCAATTTGTAGAAATATATAATACATAATGGAATTTATTTACTTATTTTAATGATTGTGGAACAGCAACATTTTGTTAAGTTAAATGTATACACAAAGAATTTGTGCATTGCCACCAGCTAGCCAGGTGATAAAACACTTATGCCTTGAGCATGGGATAGGTGTAAGTAAATGTATTAATAATAATAATAGGAGGAAGAAGAATACAAATATTATTATTGAAGCATTAGAAACCACACAATAGGACACATGTACAAGCAAATCACAGAAAGAACTCAAAGTAAAAATTCACCTGTGAAAACTCTCTATATTTGTTCAGTACAACTTGGTTATTACTGCACATGCAGAAGTCATTTGCAGTGATCGAACTTGGCACTTATGATCAGTTGATCCCTTTTGTCAATGAGAGACAAAAGGAAAATACATAATATTTAAAAAAATAGGTTTAAGAGGTTTGTTCCATAATGTTTTCTGACTTGTGCCTCAGTATTTAAAAAACGATTTGACTTTGACTGTATTGGTAAGTTACAACTTAACTTTGACACAGGCTAAAACGTCTTAGTCACAAGTTATCATGCTACACATATTACCATGTGGTAGATACTATTAATTAATGTCTCTGCAAACTAGGAACATCTTTTGCAAGATAAAAAATAAACATATCAATCCTATTCTGCCTGATTTATATTTTGGTAGACTTTTTTAATGTACTATAGCTGGTGTCACTGTTATCAACTTAATTTTTCACATATTGTGTATGCATATGGTGGTACTTAAGAAGTATATGCTGGATGCTTGTGGGGAATTTTGGAGCTAGGGGGTCTGACATTTACCTTTCCACTTCACTGTTTTCAGTACATTTCAAATTGGAGATCAGAGAGAGAAAAATCTTTCGAGGAAGCTTTTCTTTTTTTGTGAAAAGAAATTTAAAAAATAAGACTGGAAAAATACAAACTGTGAATGATTGAGTATTAGCTTTTATTTTATTTATTCAATTGGTTTAAGAGATGTAATCATATGAAATGCACAAGTGTAAAGCTTGTACTGTATTTCCTCTTTACCCCATGGCAAGTGAACACAGCATGAGTGGAATGTTAACATCAAATTTTTTGGTTTGTTCCTTTCCAAATAAAATATAATAATCTGAAATTTTTAAAGCCATGTAACATTTATCACAATAAACTTTGACATAGAATCGGGAAAGAAATACAGTAGTGTACAATGAAAATGCAATCTACTAGAAATAATAATATCTGACTGCTTAATCCAATCAATAAACAGCTCGTCTTTCTCTTTATCTGAGACATCACACACTGCATGCACGGGTTTACCTTTCCCAGTCCTGCAAACTTTAGTGAAGTGGTTCAATTTACCACATTTTTTACACTGTCTTCCTTTAGCTGGACATTGACTTTTTCCACCGTGTGCTTTGTTTCCACAGTAGCTGCACTTATGAATATGCTTGTATGCGTCACACGCTTCATATTCCTTTGCTGCCTTCTCAATTGTGCAATGTGTTTTTTGTTCAGCGCTCTTTGGAGCTCTTGCTTTTTGTCTGCGTCAGTTCACGTGAGCCATTCGAAGTATATGCATTGAAGGTTCTCAGCTGTGGTTGTGCTATCTCGTGCGATCTTGCGATGTCCACGGCTTTATTTAATGTTAGCTCAGACCCGGCACTTAAAAGTTTCTCTCGCACTTTTGCTGAGTTTGTGCCAAACACTATTCTATCCCTGACCATCTCATCTTCATTTGCACTGTCTTCCTTTAGCTGGACATTGACTTTTTCCACTGTGTGCTTTGTTTCCGCAGTAGCTGCACTTATGAATATGCTTGTATGTGTCAGTCACTTCATATTCTTTTGCTGCCTTCTCAATTGTGTAATGCGTTTTTTGTTCAGCGCTCTTTGGGGCTTTTGCTTGTTGTCTGCGTACTGCGTTCACAGTCAGTTCACGTGAGCCGCTTGGAGTACATGCATCGAAGGTTTGCTATCTTGTGCGATCTTGTGATGTCCACGGCTTTATTTAATGTTAGCTCAGACCCGGCACTTGATAATTTCTCTCACACTTTTGCTGAGTTTGTGCCAAACACTAATCTATCCCTGACCATCTTATCTTCGTTTGCATAAGCACAGTCCTTCACCAGCAATTTTAAATCCGTTACAACGTGATCAAAAGTCTCGTTTATACCTTGCATCTTCTCACTAAACTTGTATCTCGCTAAAAATTGTATTCGTCTTAGGCATGACAAACGCCTCATAGCAGCAGCTGTCTATTGGATTGCTGCTGACGGATGGCTTTATATGGGCAGGCACTGAATTACATGGGAGGCGTGAGTATGGGGGGGACACAATATAGGCAGGCAGCCAACTATGTGGGAGGTGTGGTGATGGGCCTCTGCATTTTTCGCCCTGTTGAAGCCGATAGCTATTATGGCTGTACCAATGCATTAGTCACTCAGTGATTTCTTGTAGCCATTCTGCTTGTTAGGAGTGATTGCGATCTTAATATAAATTTATGCAGATCAATTTATAAAGCATGTTTATGAAGGCCATAACAAGGTTAATGACCATATTGATATTACCTCTAAATACCTGGCAATACTAAAATGAACAGTATCATAGTTGAATGAAAAGATGCTTACTCTGCTTTAGCATTGTGTTCAGTTATTAAGTTTGAGAAAATTAATGACAAGTCCATGTTACCGCATTAATATGTAGTTATGAATTTCTTGTAAAGGGGACTTAAAAAAAAAAAAAATCCTATGGCTAACATTCAAGCACAACTCCAAAATGTGTATGAGCATTAGCAGTGTCTGCTGACCTCTGAAATGCGAAGTATGGGAACACTGATCAGTTGTGTTGTTGTTGCTTGTAAATTGCCTCTCCTAAATGTAGCACAGGAACAAATGAGCTTTTTAGAGAGAATTGTGCTTTGACAATCGGAGAAATTGCTACAGAGATTGGAAAAGGTTGAACTTCTTGTCCAGTTTTTTACATATAGGTGTGACAGAGTTCTGCTACAAAGTACTTTCATATTTCTACAAACATTGTCTATATTGTCCACTTTAAGATCATTAGAATGCCAAATGTAGTACATTCTTTTAAGTCTATTTATGAAATGCAAATAGACTCACCATGCCCGAACTTCTATAAAATACAAAAGGATACAGACTTAAAGGTTAGCACTTAATGGGACGATCATCATGATTGATTTTTGAATGGATTTCATGTATGCATTACAAACATGTAAAGTATCCTAATTCAACTTTTCTCTTTGAAGGGCCATGTTTTCCAATTGAAGGCTGCATCATTGCACAACTCGTAGGGTTCTTGTATTCCAGATGCTCTATGAGCAAAAAGTTTAATAATATAGCAAAAAAGATGCACGTTAATTACAAACATACATGTAGTAGCACTTAGGACTTCATACTCTTCGTTCAAATATGTTTGAACATTTACTTATGAGTATTCAAACCCTACTTTTCGTATACTGTAACAGTTCAACTCCCCTCGTCTAATTCAGTGTTTTTCTCACCATGCTATGTTTCATTCAGCATTACTACATTATTTAACTTTACTGACTGCAAGATGCTGAAAGTAAACATATTTGCCACCAAATAATGGTTAGTCTCATTATTTCTCATAAAGAATACATGAATAATTTATTTTATTTTTAAGCTTGCATTATAGTTAAAGTTGTCCTTTTATTTTGTTTGTTTATTTTTTCCAGATTTGAGATGAACTGTTTGGAATTTTTACATAATGTATAAAATAATATTTTAAATATATGCATTTTTTGCTTGCGTGCCAAGTCACATACAGACAGTCATATTATGGCAAATGTGCATTTAAAGCTGATACCTGCTTCCACACCTCAAATACAGCGAAAGTTCCATGTTGCATTGGTCATTCTTTCTGTATGAAGCAAAAAAAAATATATATATATATATATATTTATTGTAGCCTTTTTAACATATTGTCAGGACTGCATTGACTGTAAGCATTCTAGTTCTCATTGTTATGCTCTTCACCTCCAGCTTGCTCCATGTACAGTGTCCCATCTTATTTTTTTCCATGTGGAAACTGGCGCAGGCTGTCTGCTTATTACTGCAATGAGTTCCACTTTCAGATATATTTGTGACTCTAAAAATTGCCATTGACTATGAGGTAAACTGTAAATGCCCTGCGAATGGTTGTTGATCTATTGGGAGCTTGTTTGTGTGTTTCACCAAATGCTTCCTAGATTATACGAAGGGAAGAAAACTTTGGGTGTAATAATTAATGTGTATGTGCAATTTGAAAATATCTACTTTTTGCTATACAAATTTTTAAATAGGCCAATATGTCAAAGCTATATTAAGATACCTGCTAACAAAGCTATTTTGTTGAAGTTTCTGCACATTAATTTAAAAATATATAAGAACTTTAAGCATGACTACAGGTACAAGTGACTTCTTCCTCTCTGTTCCTTTTAACAGGTTTATCCCTTTTCAGTTTATTTGTGAAAAATAAACACAAACTGGATACCCAGGAACATAAGGAAGGTACTGGTCAAATTATTGTAAGACGTAATATCCAAATGGAGATCAGAGACCAAAAAACAATAGCAGAGGATAGCAGGCAATCTGAGGTAAGTTGTACTTGCAGGATCTGTTTGTGTTATACTTGGTAAGTGTTGGTGTAAAAGTAGCAAATTAACTATAATGGGTTTTCTATTGGATTGTCTGGTTTTACTCCCACATCATACAAACTTACGTATTACATAAATTGGCCTTGTGTTTTTGTGTACACATTTTGACTAAGTTGTGCCATTTGTAAGCATCTTGGCTACTGTTATACTAAGTTGGATTCTTCAAGTAAGAAATTGGAGTATCACTGTAGTAATTTACCGTGTTAGTTGAGTGCCCTGTTGTGCTTCTGAGGCTGTTTTAATTGGTTCTCAAAACTGCACTTATGGCTCAACTAGATGACTTGTCCTTCCTTTTTTTCTGCAAGGTCTGGGAATGGTTTAAATTTAGATGTAACTGTTGAGGTCTATCTTGAAATACAATAATATAACTGAAGCCGATTCAGCTGGTTATTGACAGTATTAGATCATTAGGTTAATTTTTTTAATTAAGTTTTTTTTATTTTTTAAATCAGATGTACATGATTGGGTTTAAGGACTAAGTTCAGGGTATGGTAGTAATGGCTCTGAGGCATGAAAAACATTTAACAAATTATGTTGTGGTCATAATGGTGTGGGGAAATATGTTTCCTTTGTTTTGTAGGTACATTTTGTGCATGCATTACTCCAGTCCCCCTCTCCTATAAATCTTTTGTCACTCTGTTTATACACACATACTTACTTTGCATGTAGAAGTAAATAAGTGGAAGCTATCTGTTAAATGCGCTATAAAGCCATCTGTCTCTTTACCATGGAAATATACACTTAATTTAAATGGTTGGAGAAAGTGTATGTCTTAATAAAAATCTTCTGTGTTGTGAAGACATGTAAACCTCTGAAGCTGCTTGAGGAGTAAAAACAGGTTTGTCGAGATATTATTTAATGTCTCAGGTTTTTGTCCTTTTGTTTTGTTGTCGTCTTTGCATCAATTTAAATGGCAAGAAGTGAGGTTAGTGTCAATGTTGCTAATACTACTACTGATATGTTTCTTTGTTTGAAATTGATGTAGCCAAAATTGACCTCTTAAAACCAAAAACACCTTGACTGATCTTTCAAGTTATAAGTTGTTTAAAAAACACTACCAGAAATTAAAGTGTTTTTGTAAAAATGTATTTTTCTTGCATGTAGTAACGTCATACTCCTAGTGCTTTTTTTGAATTAACTGATTATGCACCACTGTTAGATAAAAGCTTAATGCATACTCAATAAAATAAGATACCTGTGTTTGTCCTTGGGGTTAATGTTACTGTAAATGCAAAGAAATTCACGTCTCATCCTCTGGGAAGTTAAAGTACAAACCTTGCTGAAGGATTTCAGTGAGTGTAGAGACAAGTGGTCAAAAAATTGATTTAAAGATTTCATTAGATGGCTTGACCATTGATCAGAAGTTTATATCTTCACAAGAATAAAATGATGCAGACTTGTATTTTTTGAATATAATCAAAGCTGATAGTTTTGTCTGTGGAACATTTAATAATGACTTTAATAAGTGTAACACTACAACTTTTCCATTTTATATTGAAATTTACAGGCACTTTTGCATGGAAACAGGACTGCAGAATTGTCTGAAGACTACTATTCATAAATCTACCATCCATCCATTTTTTTTTTTATAAACCCACTAATTCAGAGCAGGGTTATGGGGAAGCTGGAGCCTAACCCAGCAAAAACTGGGCACAAAGTGGAAATAATCTTTGGACAGAGTGCCAGCCCATTGCAGTGTGAATACACACAGCAGGGGTCAATTTAGTATCACCAGTCCCACTAACCAGCATGTTTGTTGGAGAAACAAACAGAATTAACAGGCATTAAATAAACTTAATTGGGGAGTTAAAGTTGTGGAGTTTCTTAAGTACTCTAGTTTGTAGCAACATAGACTTTGGGATTTTAAATGTTTATCATTTAGTTAATGCATCGGGTTTCCTTGATGAATAGCCATGGGCATGTTACTGCACTATATAATTTTTACAGAAAGGTAAAGGTTATCTTTGTACAGTATGCAGAGTTAGCTGGCAAGTTAGGACTGGCCACTTGCTTCCAGACTTCCTGCATATTTTAAAAGCTTTGGCTATGCACTTGTCAAACCAGCTTTTATTGCAAAATGTTGTCAGCGACTCAGTCAGAACTATAAAAATCAAATGGTATCTCTCTCTTAAATATTTATGGATTTATATATGATAGAGCATATCCTATTAAGTAAAATGAAAATTATTCCCTAAATCAGAGATTCCTAAACATTTACAGTTCAATACGGGCTCTCATGACAAACCATAAAATGTCTGCTTCCTCTGTAAAGACCATCATGACTATTCTGAAATAAACAGAGAATTTCTCTTTAGTAATCAATTTGAATAACCTAAGAAAATATTATTGTATCTTACAAACTTCACATTTGTCTTGTGGAGAAAAAAAAAACTGAAATCATTTAAGAAATGTGTTTGGGCAGCATATTTTTGTGCCAGTAAAATTACAATGACACTAAGAACCAAAAATATCCACAATGATCATCAGAACAGTCCTAAACATGAGTTTGCATTAACATGGTTATAATACGTTCATGCAGATTTTACAAAGAAAATAAATTAATTAATGCCTGTTTAATGAATGGCTGGTGCAGATGAACAGATGCCAAATACTGAAAGTTTGGCTGTAGACAGGAGAGGTAAAGGTGGAGGTCTAGCTCTATATTAAACTTGTCCTGCATTTAGTCTTGAGTTTCCACCAAGACAGAAAATCAGTTTCACAATGGTATGGTTTATGAAACTGCATCAACAATTGCACTCTTTAATGCAATATATAAAAATACTCTGAAGTAGCATGTAGCTGAAAATGTTACTGTTTTGAGCTCAGATCTGTGAGGCCTTCTTAACATGGATTTACAAAAAAATGTATTCTAGATGAACTGAACCTCTAGAGCCAGAAAGTAGTTGTGCAATTGGGTTCTCAAACTTTGAAGATTCTTCATAGTCATTTAAATAATGGAAGCTGATAAATCATTTGTTCATTTTGTTAAAAAAAATGTAACATTTTAAAATATGTTGAGTATGTCATTGTGTCACACACATCCAGTTTCTTGATGTTTTACTTTGGACTTCTAAAACTAAGATTTAATTTGAAGTCCAAGATGGAGTCAATTTAAATGAGTGAAAATATCCACAAGATAAGTCATTCTAATGTGCTTCTCATAATTATAGAAACAATTTGAGAATTTGGTTTTAAATTTTGATTAAAAAAAATAATTCTTGCTTCCTTTTGCAACTTGGGCATGGCAATATGGACCTAATTTTTTATTTTTTTTAGCCCAAAATGGCATATTTGTTTGTTAGTATTTTCTAAAAGCACCTTTTAAACACTGAAGATCAGCATCATGTACACGTGTACCGAATACACTTGTGTTCTATACAGTCTAAAACCTAGTACAGGTATTCGTTGACTTACTACAAAGTTTGGTTCCGACGTACTGGTTGAAAGTTGATTTAAATGTAAGATGGACCAGTGTAAATATTCAAACATCACTCAATGTTAGTACTGTATGATAAATTCCTTAAGTCTTATTGTTTGTATTATATCCTTTTTGTCATCATCCTTATCACATCGTGTAGATTTTTTTATTTTACTGTTTTGTTTCGTTATTACTGTTGCTTGCATGGGTGCTAAACATTTTAACAGCTTCACAAATTTTTTTCTTCCCTCATACTGCTTGATTACCTCTTTATTCCTGCAATTGTACGACAAGTGTAACTGAATATAGTCGCTGCAGGTCATAAATGGAGATGAACGAGTCATGGCATATGGAGCTGCCGTGGCAGTAACTTTCATTTAATCGTGCAACATGGTAGCTCTTGATTAATTACCGCACTATTTGCATAATGTAATACAGCACATGTATATTAAACATTACTAGCCACATTATTTGTCAAAGACCGATAATCTAATAAATTAAATATTTGATATCTCTTGCCCAACATGTGCCTTCAGCATTCCTTATACACCCTTTTTCTGTATCCTCGTATGTCTGAGCATCACTTGCCTGGGCCTGGGGCTCCCCTCTGTCAATCGTAGATTCAAAGCTGTTTGCTTGTCTCCAGTCTGTTTTATAGCCATCAGCAATGGTATATTGGACCCCCATTACCTGCTGTGAAAACATCATTTTCTTTATTGCAATTACTTTGTCTTTTGAAGGTGACTTTCAATGTGCCTTTTACGCATTTTACCCGGCACTTCCTCTGTAGATTGGATAATGCCAGATTGACCAATCAGATTACTCAGAGAGACCCGAGAGACACACACATACACACACAAAAAGTAGCAAGTTATTATATATTAAGTTGTTTTATGATTTACAGTAATTTTATTAATTCCAAATTATGTATTTACCTAAACCTTTTATTTTTTTTGCTTGTAGCCATCTGTTTGAAATGTATATCATTCACCAGCAAAGTAAGTACTGTGTTTGAGGTTGGATAAGTTGTGTTTTGCGTCCAGTATTCTGAACAGCTTCTTAACTTCTTGTTTCTCTAAGGCAGTGGTTCA
Organism: Polypterus senegalus; assembly: GCF_016835505.1. Lineage (NCBI taxonomy): Eukaryota > Metazoa > Chordata > Cladistia > Polypteriformes > Polypteridae > Polypterus > Polypterus senegalus. The sequence goes on from NC_053161.1 coordinate 1,177,233, forward strand.
TTAATATTTTAATCCAAGGATTCTAAATAAGAAAATCTGTACTGTACTGGGATCCAAGAAGAGGATTATTACAAAAAAAAATCTTTGGATTCTTCCCACAAGTAGACAAATATCAGTAGAATCAAACCATGTCATATTAACTAAAACAACATTGTTCCCTAAGTCCTAAGTTTTAAAATGTTAATGCTTAATGCAAGACATTTTTCAACTACTGTTATATAGTTAGATGTCTTTATGTAAAATAGTTTGTCCTCAGTTGCATATTTGCCAATTTTATTCACTGCTTTCTTTGACAGTGAATGTGTGATGAAATGATTATTAAATGACATGGAAATAAAGGCTACTTGTGATGTATCAACAGCATTGACATTCATACTACCACTATAAATAGTGTGCGAAATAGAGGAAAGTATATTACTTACTCTAAATTCCTGCACGGATGAACTTTAATTTTATCATACAATCATGTGGTGACCAGTTTATCAAGAAACACTGTATGGAAGAGTACTTTACTCGGCCCTCTCCAGAGAGGAACATGTAAGGCTGTGCTTGAAATTTTGAGAGTGGGGATATTTTAGTGGAAATTTAGCTGTTTCTACTATCCAGTGAAAATATACTTTCATTTTCTATCCCAATGCACAGAGATGTAACATCTCCCTATTAAAGCGCACAGAATTTTATTTAATGATATTTTATTGCTCAATTCTGCTCACTGAAGTGAACATATTCAGAGGTTGCCTGGATACATTTTATTTATAAATGTTAATGCAAAATGAATATGTTATATTCCCTTATTGTAACTGTTAACCTCAATTTAGTTGCTAAAAAAACACAACTCTAAATGAAAATGAAATATCTGGTAATGCAGTTTACAACCAATACAAGAGCATTCAATAATTCACACACATACAAACTGTAAAAGGCTTAAACTGTTTTTATTCAGCAGAGAGTGGAGAGCATGTGAAATGGACAGAGGGGCTTATGCTGTGTAGATGTCTTTCTTGTGGTGTGATGTGAATAGTGGTTATAGTTATCTGACCACTGACAAAGTATAAGTATTTTTATGGCGCAAGTTAAGTAGCCAAAGCTGGGCAACGTTCAAAGTCACTGCTGCTGTTATCTCCTTCCACCAACTACTTGTCTGCTCATATAATATGCAATGGAATAGTGAACATTTTATGGAACTTTGCTTTGCAGGCACCTGTATTACCAGGGAGGGTGGCGGGCACCTCAGGACCCTGGATGGCCTCTTCATATGCAATAAAACATTTTTATCTTTTAGATGTTGTACAGAATACATTGTCATCTGGTAAGACCAAGCCATTTAGCAATCAGCAGTTAATCCTGCTTGTGCTATATACTCTTCTTCTTCTGACCCTCAGTTTTTTTTTTTCTTTTCTCGCACACATACCCCACCACCAAAAAACCATGGCAAAATCACCTTAAACATACTTCAAAGTAGTGTTGGATATTTTGTAGATTTTATTTAACGTTAAGAAGTAGTGGTGAATGAAACAGATGTGCTGAACATCGCAATATTCCTTTTTGCATATTGATTTTTCTTTAACATCAAATTGAATCTAAAATTTGATATGTTGCCCAGCCATACATACAGTGCAAATACCAGGAAAAACATCTTGACCCAAGAAAGACATCATACCTTGGTGTGTATAGGAAGGTGAACATAATCACTTTATCTATTTACTTGCTGTTCAGAATAATCATGACTCTAGAGCAGGGATCTCCAACCTGTTTTTCCCCTGAGAGCTACTTTTACAAAATGAAAATGGCCGAGAGCTACTCGTGTTTTCTAACGTTTTTTTTTTTTTTTTATAGCTTATTTCAGCCCAAACTGAATAGGCTTGTTTTGCCTGAACATTTACAAAATGTTGGCGTCCACAACTCACATTTTCCATTAAAACATCACAAAGTTCATTCACCTGTAAGTGCATTTTCTAGTGTATCTCACACTATTGAATTAAAACATGAATGCTGTCAAAACAAAACAATGCAATTACAAATACACAGATATTCATTTGTCATTTTTTTTACGTCACTGTTTCATTTCACAAGAGTATTCACATGTCCAGTTGCATGTGTGATGTGTTTTATAGTTAGTCAGATGACTGGCACTGCATGGAGTCAACAAGAGAGGTGTATGGTGGAGTGTAGCCACTTAGGTTCACTCTTATGTAGTCATTTAAATGTTCATCTGTAAATCTTGTTCTGAACTTTGATTTCATGACATTCATGTCAGAAAAGGCAGACTCACGAGGTATGTAGACCCAAACAAAGAAGACATTTTTAGAGCTGCTTGGTAAAGATTCTTATATTTACCTGGCTCTCCTAAGCTGCAGAAATGCTGAGAATGTTGTTGAGACTTTAATTGCACATTATTTTGAAGGTTTGCTAATATGTAATATATAAAATCCAATGTCTGTCTGCATGTCTGTCCACTTTTCATGAGAGAACTACTTAACTGATTTAGATAGTGGTTTTTTTTTTGGCTATAATTTGCTTGAACATTCTGACTTTTCTCATTTCGCTATGTATCATATTTTGTTTGCAATACCGATTTATTTGCGCAAATTCGAGAAAATGGCAGCGGTCCAAGGGGAGGGGCCTTCCTCATTCAGTCACTTGCTTCAGGGCATGTTCCTTAACTCTGCTTAGCTAGCGAACGAAAGAACAATTGAATTCAACTTTGTTTGATAAAGAGTTACTTCGGTCTTGATGAGTTTGAGTCTGGATATTCTCTTAAGTATATGCTGCATTGAAAAGATAGATTGCAATTCAGATTGTGGCTCGTTATATGATTTTTTGGAAAGATTGCCCACCCCTAATTTGACTAATCAAGTTTTCAAATTTATGTAGGATTTATTAGCCCTTTGACAAGCTACTTGGAAAGGGGTTGCGAGCTGCTGATAGCTTGCAAGCGACGTGTTAAAGACATCTGCTCTAGGGTAAAGTATTTGAAGTTGACTATTTTAGCTACCATTTTAGTGGTAGCGCTGCTGCCTCGCAGTAAGGAGACCTGGGTTCGCTTCCTGGGTTCTCCCTGTGTGGAGTTTGCATGTTCTCCCTGTGTCTGTGTGGGTTTCCTCCGGGTGCTCTGGTTTCCACCCGCAATCCAAAGACAGGCAGGTTAGGTTCATTGGTGATCCTGAAATTGTCCCTAGTGTGTGCTTGGCGTGTGGGTGTATGTGTGTTTCCCTGCAATGGGCTGACGCCCTGCCCGGGGTTTGTTCCTGCCTTGCGCCCTGTGATGGCTGGGATTGGCTCCAGCAAACCCCTGTGACTCAGTGATAGGATATAGCTGGTTGGAAAATTACTGACTATTTTAACTACCTCACTCAAGGCACTTTGGGACATACTAATGTATTTTTTAGCAGCTAGAACTTCACTGTGTAAACTGCAGTGAACCGAGATCACAAGCACACCAACAGCTCTCGCTTGTGTAATGGCCCAGTTGTGGTGTGACATCATTGCTGTGGTTCTGTCAGTGCTCGTTCCCACACATTTTATTCTTTCCTGTTTGACACAACAGGATTTAAGCTTTTTGTCTTAATGTGTTAATGTGGTGCAATAGCACTGTGAGCTATTTTTATTTCTAGATTTTACTCACGCTTTTATCATGTATTATTGTGCCATCTGAAGTAATATCAGGGCTCGCAAAATCGCTAGCCCGACGTCCCGGGGCTATTGTGTCTTCCAGTCGGGCTACCAAAATCTATCTCAGCCCTGCCCGTCGGGCTATCATAGGAAGGAAAAATATATGGCAATGCTTTTGCATTCTTTCGCAAATGTAGCTGGGTAATTATGTCATTTATGGGCATCGATAAGCCACTGTCAATATGTGAAATATTGAAATCGCGTTTGAATTCGCACTTGTTTTTTTACTTTCACTTTGCGATCGCGCGAACTGTGTATAGAAAGCGGCAGTACTGATTGGTCAGTGACAGATTAATTGCGCACCAATTCCTCTGACATCGTCTTATCACTCATTGGTTTACTATTCAAAAGTGAGAAGTGAAATCTCCCGCAGCAAGCTTTAAACATGTGATAGAGGTTGATTGCGCAGAGAATTTAAAAAATCGCTGACCGTTGTGTGTGCGTGTGTAAAAATAGATGGATTTACGCAGGTATTTTAGTTCTGCTGAGCCAAAGAAGACGGGTCAGGGTGAAGAAGGGACAGCCAAAGAAAAGCCTACCACAAAGCGGAAAAGTTATGACAAATTAGACTATGAGGCAAAAAGAAAGCGCAGCTTTTTGGTTTCATGGACAAAAGAATTTCTGTGGCTGGAATATGACAAGCTAAATAACATAATGTTCTGCCGGGTGTGTCGTGAGTTTCCCTTGATTTCTGACTCGACAAGCGCCTTTGTTACTGGGACCAGTAATTTTAGGAAAGACCCTATCAAAACCCATGAGAAATCTCTGCATCACAAGAAATGCATTGGTGCTCAGTCTGCAGCATCTTTCCCAGAACAAACACCAATTGCAAAAACCATACTAAAAATAAACCAAGCACAACAAGAAGTCTTGAAAAAGCTGTTTAGAACAGCGTACTATGTTGCAAAGAGTGAACTACCATTGGCAAAATTTAGCAGTCTTTGCAAACTTCAAAAAGCAAATGGCCTAGATCTTGGTTCCACTTACCTCAATGACCATGCTTGCAGAGAGTTTATTGGAGCAATAGCACAAATTTCAAGAGACCAGATTGAAAAGGAAATTCAAGAAAGCAGGTTCTTATCCATTCTTGCAGATGGCAGTACAGACACTGGTATAATAGAACAGGAGTTGGTTCATGTCAGGTATGTGAGAGATAATGGTGACATATCCACATACATGATCAAATGTCAGCCAGTCAAGAGTGCAAATGCTGCAGGTATTTTAGAGGCTATTGATGAAGCAGTGAACACCATGGGTATCAGAGAAGACACATGGAAAAAGAAAGTAGTGTGTGCAAATTTTGATGGTGCTGCAGTGATGATGGGTGAGAAAACAGGAGTAGCTGGGAGACTGAAACAGAGGATACCCCACATCATAACAATCCACTGTGTGGCACACAAGTTAGAGCTAGCCGTGCTGGATAGCGTGAAAGGCTGTGAGTACCTGGTGAAATTTGAAGGTACACTGAAAACCATCTTTAAGATGTACTACTATTCCCCAAAGAAGCGAAGAGAACTGACAGAAATAAGTGAACTGCTAAATGAGAAACTGGCACATTTCAGTGGCCTGAAGAGCACACGGTGGCTTCCAAGCCGGCTGAGATGTCTGAAGGCTGTGGAAAAAAATTACACTCCCACTGTTGTTCATATGGAGAACATGGCAGGAGGAAGTGATGTCAAGTCCGAGGATGCAGCCAAAGCTAAGGGGGTGGTGCAGGAGATGAAGACTGAAAAATTTGTTCGCTTCCTGCATTTCATGTTGGACTACAGTACCATCTTATCCAAGTGCTGTACTGATTTTCAGCATGATAACCTAAACATCACACGAACAAATCAGTTAGTTGAGAGCACCACATCACGCTTACTCAGCCTAAAAACAAAACCAGGAGAATACCAGAAAACCTTGGACACAAAGTTCACAGCGAGCAGGATGGTAGCATTTGCTACTGTGGAACTCAGCTCACAAAAAGTCAGCGACCTGCTAGAAGAGGTGAGGGTACAGACAAAGACACCTTTGGTGCAGAGATTCAGAAGATTATTGACAACTCAAGTCAAGTATATGGACAATAGATTTAAAAATCTGTGTGAAAAGCCTCTCTCTTGTTTCAAAGTTTTTGACCCTTCCACTCTTCCATACCCCAGAGAAGAGCTGGCAAATTATGGGAATGAAGAGGTGGATTATCTTGTCACACATTTTGCCAGTTTGCTAGATGAGGAAGAGAAAGAGAAAATTCCACAAGAATGGATGGATCTAAAATGTGGCTTGCAGAACACGGGGTAGCAAGGTAGTTGATTGCTTGTACAGAGATCTCCTCTCTGAGAATCCAGAACACCTCTCTCATATCTTGTTGCTGGTGAAATTAATGCTGACACTTAGTCCATCAACAGCCATCTGTGAGAGAGGATTTTCTTGCATGAACCGAGTGAAGACAACACATCGTACCTCTCTACACCCTGAAACACTGAATGACTGCATGCAACTCTCCATTAATGGGGAAACAGTTGAATCTTTTTGCCCTGACAAGTCAATTTGTTTCTGGATGTTTTCTGGAAAAGGTTCAAGACACCTGGATCATAAAACTCCGACAAGAACAAAGAGCAGTGAAATGGAGGCCGATGCACAGGAAGAGAAAGCTGATGGAGGAGATGCTATGTCCTCAACGTCGAGTGGCATTTTCTCATCCGTGACTTCAGTGGAAATTTCAGATTCAGAATCTGACACAGACTGATTCATGTTCTACACAGTTCTTACAAGTTCATAGAAATTTCTGTTCAATTAGAACCAAATATTTGAGTTGATGATTGTAATTTTTATACAGTTGTTGTAATTTGTGTTTTAACAATTTTTTGATTGATGTTTTATTTCCTTTACAATATTATACATTAAAAATAATCTTTTTTATTCGGGCTACTTAAATTTATTTTGGGCTACCAAAAACTGAAGAGTGCCTGCCCGAAGGGCTACCAGGGATTTTGAAATTTTGCGAGCCCTGAATATGTAGTCACTCATCAGTGCAGTACAGTCTGTCTCCGTACTGCTGAAACAGTACAAGATTTTTTTTTTACATTTACTGTTCTTGTCATTTTCGAATCGAGTTGGTTCCATAGTATTGGTTTTTTTGACATCCCTAATTTATGTAATGTTGTTTTTATTATTTTTCATTACTAATATTACTATGACCCTTATACCACATTTATGCATAGCCATCATGAAATACCAAGACCACAGTCCACTGGTTGAATACCACCACTCTAAATCAGTAGGACACCAGTGTAAACAATTGAAGATGGAATTTGTCTGGTTGTAGTTTTCCTGGCACATACAAAGACATGCATGTTAGGTTACTTTGTGTTTGTAAATTGCTCCTTCGTGGATGTATGTGTGACTGAAACTAGTGATGAACTGGCAAACTGTGAAGGACAGGTCCCTTCTCTGCATCTGATGTTAATTGGGTAGTCTCTAGCCTTCAGTGAGGCTGGGTTTGAGAATGTTATGTAAAATGGTTCAACATTGCAGTTATCTTTCTAATGCTTGCTAAGGTGTTTTAAATTAACTGTAAAACGATAATATGATTATTTAAAAACCTATCGTGTCAGTTTTGTTTGATGAAATTGAATAAATTCATTTTTATGTATCCTGCAATTTAGGAAACTCATTTTCTAATACAAGATGGAGAAAGCAGGAATTAGTTTAAAAATGTGATGGCTAAATGTTGACTTCATGACAGAAAGAAAATTTTAGTATAGATTCTTTCAAGCTAAAGTTCAAGTCCTTTGTATTATGTGTCTTCAGCCGTAAATGCTGACTGGAGTTGAAGAGTACATCATCAGAGTATAGTATATAATGTAAACAATTTGATGACCTATCCATTCATTAAGAAGCGAACTACGTAAGAGAGCTTGTTTGTAAATGGTCATACATTCTTAAGTCTTTGTCAAAGAATACCACAGTCTCTAGTTTCAAAGCCAATGTTTTAGTCTTAAATTATAGTGACTGTCACATCTCCTATATCTTAGCATTTTCAAATATTTGCAGTGTAAAACAGCTTTTGCAAACTGAAATTTTCTGATCCTTCCATTGACTTATAATTAAATGTAAGATTATTTTTATTCCTTACCAAGTATATATTATGTATGTATTTCTTTAAGGATGAACAGGACCAGTTGTCTGAAATGGAATTGATGGAGGAAGAGGAGGAAGAGGAAGAGGAAGAAGAAGAAGAAGAAGAAGATAATGATAATGCTGTTCCTGATGAGGGATTCATGGGAATTGCACCACTTCTGCAAGCGCATCATGCTATGGAGAAGATGGAGGAATTTGTACATAAGGTGGGTAGTAATTTAATAATGAATTTTGTGGTTCTTCACATTCTCTGGTTCAACTCTCAACTAAGGATGCTGTACTATAGAATTGTAAATTATTGGAAAACCTATATAAATCGTATAACCTACTGCATACTGTACTGTTCGAGAAATTAAGAGAAATGTGTAGATTTTTCATTTTTCTTGTGTGTGTTTGCATCAATTTAGTACAGAGTGCATAAGTATAACATTTCTTGGAAGAAAAATTGTTTTGTGTTTTTGATGGGACGAGTAGTCAAGGGTCATTGTAGGTGTCAGGATACACAGCAGAGCAGTAACAGTGTCCATTTAGAAATATAGGATGTTGTAATGTCAGAGGTTTCCAAGTTTGCAAGGGATCATGAATATCTGAAAGTTACCTAAATTTAGTTGAAGGAGTGAGCTTGAAAGAAATGGGATGAAATTGCACAGACTGTTTCTGGCATAAGTGAAGCTGTTATCTAGGGGGTTGTAATGGAATCTTGGCATTTATGGCCTATATTAGTTTTGGGATTTTTGGAGGAGCTCTCAATGCAGAGAGTTCTTAAAAGATTAAATGTTATTCTAAACATTCTATTTGCTTTGGGGTTAAATGCCTATTTTGGTCTTCTGGCCATACAGTCTAGAGTTGGGAATGAAGACAGAGAGAAGGGCTTGATCAGTGGGAGAAAGAGAAGAAGCCAGAGTTCATGGAGAGAAATGTACATGCAACAAAGTAAGAAGTGTTCTGTGGTAGGATTCGATAAAGCACCCTTTGTGCGGTGCTTTGAATTTCATGATGTTTGTCCTAGGCCATTTATTAATAGTGTCCTTCGTTTATCCTAGGCATCTAAGCAGTTAATTGATTTTTTGAGTTTCTTTGTAGATTTATGAACAAAGACAATTTTTGCAATTATTGTGGCTAATTTAGTCTCAAAGTTGTTTTTTAATGCTGTATTGATGAATATTTTAACCCCAACCATCTCATAGTCCCAGGAATCTGGGTTTGACTCAAAATCCAATTACAGTATTTGTTTAACTTTTTCCTTCTCCTGACAAAAGTATTCTGGTTACCTCTTGTATCCCAGTTATATACATGGAATAGTTGACTGCAAAATGACATGACATGATATGAGTGAGTTTGGAGATGTGTGCCCCAACCCATTTAGCGTTTATTCGGCCGATAGTGGCCCCAGCACACTTAATCATGCAAAGGATAAAATACATTGGTAAAATGGATGCAGAGAAGTTTATTTTAAACATAATACCTTATTTACTATTCGGTTGAACTTTTTATGATGACAGAAATGAAAGTTAAATAACACATACAGTGCTGTAAAAACGAATTTGCCCCCATCCTGATATGCCTGTATTTTATATTTATCACAGAGAATGGCTTCAGACAAAATGTAATATTAGATAAAGTTTAGCCACTGTAAGCAATGAGCATATGTTGACATTTTGCTGCTTATTATAATAAGTTGTCCAACACCTGTATTGCCTGTGTGAATACTCATTCAAACAGCTAACTAAAGTTAATTGATAAGTAGAATCATCTGACTGAACATGGCCAGGCCTGATTTTAGCCAGCCCTGTTCAACATAAACCTAGTCTTTTTTTGACCCTTACCATGAGAGTGAAGTAGTCTGCACAAGGTATTTAGAAGAACACTGTGCTGTTTCGAAAAGAATTGCCAGAACAGACAAGGGAAAAGTTGTTAAAATTGAATCATTTAGGAGTTACAAAGCAATTCTAAGGCTCTTCTGCTCTACAGTGAGAGCCATTATTTAAAAATGGAAATTATTTGAAACAGAGAAACAGCTGGTAAATCCCTGGGTCTTTTGGAATAATGTTCTATGGACAGATGAATCAAAAGTTGAAGTCTTTGGACAACATAGGTCCTACTATGTCTTGCATAAAGCTAATTCAGTGTTTGACAATAAGATCATCCTAACTATAATAAAACATGGTGGTGGTAGTGTGATGGCGTTGGCATGCTTTGCTGCTTGAAGATTTAGATGAATTGCCAGTATTGAAGAATTTATTAAATCTGCACTTTTACCAGAATATTCTTAAAATTTTCCAGTCACCTGTCCGTGAGCTGAAGCTAATGTTTAACTGGTTTATGTAGTAGAACAATAATCCAAAACACAAAAGCAATTCTACAAATGAAAAACTCTGAAAGAATAAACTTAAACTTTGAGTGGCCTAGTCAGTGTTGTGGCTTGAAACCAACAGAGATACTGTGGCAGGACCTGAAATGAACAGTACATGCTCGCAAACCTTGCTGTGTTTCTGAATTACAGCTGTTTCATAAAGAAAAGTGGGCTTAAATTCCTCAACAATGATGTTAAAGACTGACATTAAATTATAGGAAGCCTTTAGTTGTTCTTGCAGCTAAAGATTCCACAAATAAATATTGAAGTATGGGAGTAATTACTTATTAATGGGCGGAAGGGTAATTGGACAGCATTGCTCTTTGGATAAAGAAAATAATTATTTAAAAATAATTGTATGTTTACTTAGAATTTTTTTTTTAATAATGAATATTATTTAAAGGTCTGAGGCTCTTCGTTTGTGTAAAATATACAAAAAGAATGGGTGCAAATACTTTCTTTTACAGAATTCTGTATAATATACACATTATTATGCAAGTGAAAAATTAAATATGCCCTTTTTATTAAAAGACATGGGCAAAGTTGATGTAATGGCGAGGGGAGTGAAAATTTGACTTTGCAGTAATTCAAAGAAAATGAATAGATGTGTATCTTTTTCATCTGTGGAAAAAGTAAGTACATTCATGGACCCAATAGCTGGTATTGCCCACTTTGGCAGAAACAGCCTCATGTTGGCATTTCCCATAACTGTACATTAGTCTGACATGTACCGGGAGCAATGTTTTCTGTCGTTTTCTGTCTCCTCCATGTGTAATTCTTCCTAATGTGAGATATTAAAGGAGTGTCTTATGTGGACAGCCAGTTTCAAATCCCCCTGCAGCATCTCAATGGAATTCAGATCTGATTTTGATTTGGCCATTCCAGGACCCTCCTTTTCTTTCTTTACAGCCATTCATTGGTCGATTTTACTGGCATGTTTAGGATCATTGTCATGTTGCAAGTTTCACTTTCAGTTGAGCTTCAATGTTCTGACAGACAGTCTTATATTATGGTACAATGGTAGAATGACTAATTCATAGTGGATTTTATGATGGTGAGATTCCTAGGTCCTGATGCAGCAAAGCAGCCCCAAACCATAACACCCCTCCATGTTTTTAAAAATGGTATTAAATTCATCTGGTCATATGCTATGTTTTTTGCCAAACGTGTCTTCTGGTACTTTGGTCAAATAACTCTTTGCATCACCTGTCCAGAGCATATTGTTCCAGAAGTCCTGGTCTTTGCCTAAATTCTGATAGGCAAACTTTAGTTCAGCACCAGTGTTTTTGTCTGTGCTGTAAAGGTTTTCTCTTGGCATACCACCCATGTAGGTCTAATTGGTATAGCCACTATCAAATGTTAGGCTCATGCATTAACAGTGGCAGGAGCTACCTGTAGGTTTAGTGATTACATTAAAAGGTTCTTCGAGACTTCTTTCAGCACCTGGCATTCTGTGCCTGGGCTGAACTTGCTGGCATGGCCTGTACTGGACAAGATGGCAGTTGTTAGAAATAATCTTCACTTGTAGATGATCTTCCAGACAGTGGAATGGTTGATTTCCAATTGTTCTGAAGATCTTTTTAAACCCCTTCTCAAATTCATAAGCATCTGTAATCTTATTCCTGATGGCCTCAGAGAGCTCTTTTGATTTAGGCTTGGTCAGTAAAGCACCCTTCAGCTGTGAAGAGTGAATCAACTGATGTTTTGAATAAGTCAGATTCTCCCAAGATTCTCCCTAATTATGAAATAGTCATTTGCACCTGACCTGTTGCACTTGATTCTAACTTTAGGTATCTGAGGTAGTGGTACATGTAGGAGTATACTTTTCCTCGTGAGACATTTGCATTTGTTTGTTTAATTTATATAATAAGTAAATGTGGCATGATGTTAATATCACCTTTATCGATAGACACTATTTAACTGAAGATCATATTTTAATATCTCAAAATCTTGACAGACTGGCACACCCTGTCCAGGTGGTGTTCTAGTCTTAAGCCCAATCTATTGCTCCAACAGCCCCCTACCCTGTATAAGTTGGATATCAAAACTGATGAATAGATGTGTGTGTAACTTTGTGTGTGTGTCTTTTTGTATGTGAATGAATTGAATCCATGAGTATAAAACAAGCATTTCTCTTCTGTCCTGCCCCTTTTAACTGACATATGAAGTGATTTGTTTGTGTATTCCACAATGTTTTATATTCACACTGTGTCAGACTAAGTTATCATTTGGATTCTGACACTGGTACTATTTTCAGAATTCTTTTTAAACTCCTTGGAAGTATTTTCAGGTGTCTGTTCAGAATGTTCTTTTTGCTAATGGAAATCCGACTACAGACCTATAGACCTCACTTACAAGTTTGATCTTGATCTGTCCATCTAGCTCATTTAAAAAAATATCCTATCTACTTTAGTAAATGGCGTTTTTGTTATCTTAACTGGATAAAAAGTGCAATTGAAAATATGGTCTGCAATTCAAGTTTTTTGTCAGTTTATTTTGTTTTTATTGTTTTCAAAATGTAGGTTTGGGAAGGAAGATGGAGAGTCATACCTCATGATGTACTTCCTGACTGGCTTAAAGACAATGACTATCTACTCCATGGTCACAGACCACCAATGCCCTCATTCAGAGCTTGTTTTAAAAGTATTTTTAGAATCCACACAGAGACTGGGAATATCTGGACACATTTATTAGGTAAATGTAATATTTATGAAGAAAATGTATTAAATGTAGTATTTGACACCCTGGTTAATTTTTGAAGTGGCTTAATAATTTTGGTGTTCATTAGTTAATGTTGAGCATTACCATCTCTTACTCAGTTGTCCATTTTTGGTACATATTTGACAATATTGGCATGTTTAATTTATGCTCATTTAATTTTTTTAGGTTTTAATCAAATTGCTTTTTTGTAACTGTAATATTTTAGGTTGTCTCTTCTTCCTCTGTCTGGGGGTTTTCTACATGTTCCGACCTAACATATCCTTTGTGGCACCAATCCAGGAGAAAGTTGTGATTGGCATGTTTTTCCTGGGAGCAATTCTTTGCCTGTCCTTCTCTTGGTTGTTCCATACAGTCTACTGTCACTCAGAAGGTGTCTCCCGTGTTTTTTCAAAGTAAGAAAATATTAATTTGCTATAAATAACTGAAATTCTTTAAACATTTAATAATAAATACTTGTTACTTAAGAAGTATATCATGGTTTCTTAAGAATTTGCATATAAACTATAATGATGCATGTCTGTATTTTTCAGGTTGGACTATTCTGGCATTGCTTTCCTTATAATGGGAAGTTTTGTTCCATGGCTCTACTATTCCTTCTACTGCTCCCCACAACCCTGCTTTATCTATCTAATGGTGATCTGTGTATTGGGGATAACCTGCATCACTGTTTCTCAGTGGGATCGTTTTGCCACACCCCAGTATCGAGGGGTCAGAGCAGGTGAGTTTATCATAATTATTGTTGGTTTTTTTTTAATATGAACAATAAGGGCAAACAGTATTGAATTTGTCATTACAATACATGTTTTCATTTGCTAGCATTCAAATATTTTCCTACTTCAGTTTGTCATTGGTACTTTGGAGTAGATTCCTGCAGATTTGGACAATGAGTTATCCACCTCCACAGTCCAGTAAATATTTAGTACTTGATAGTTGTGTTCTTTCCAAAACTAAGAAGCTATAATTTTGAATATAATCAATCAATACAAATAGTTAAATACATAAAAAGAGTAGTGAGTAATAGTAATTTGAACTGTGTAAGTAAACTCACCCAGGTAGCTGCCTTACATGTGTAAAACCAAAAAGTTCAAACTTGCATTATTTCAACAAATACCATTCACATGAAGACTGGGCAGAACATAAATCTCCCAATATAAAAAAAGAGAGTGAATAATGGTTTAATATTCAAGTGCAGGATTGTTATTAAGGAAACATTATGCAAGTAATATCATGCAGACAGTTTCCTTAGTTGCATGACATTGAAATTTCAAAATAGAAATGTACTTATTCGTTGAGTTGCTAGGGAGGCAGCATGTTGGGGTTTGGTTCTCAATTATTATTGTCAGATAATATTATCATGTCATAAATGATTCATTGAAGACATGCCTAATGCAAATTATGTCAGATGTTGCCAGCACTGACTAAACATCAGTGTGACGTTAAATACATAGATAGGACTGTGTGTGTGTCTCAGGGTTAAATTCGTTTTTTTTTTTTGTTTTTTTTTTTACAGAAACTCTAAATAAATAAATAAATAGATAAGTAAGTAAACAAAAAACATACACACTTTGGTCTGAAGACACTGGAATGACTATAAAGCAAGAAAATTCAAAAGTGAGGTTCTGACTTGGCTGTCAGAGTTCCAGTGAGGCATTATGCAGACATATTTCTGTTGGTATAATGTTTCCCCAGTAGTGCGTGTTCATACAGTTTCTGCTGAATTTGTTGGCTAAAAGTCCTCAGGGTTAGTGTGTCAGAGAAAGGTTGTACAGCATTGTATATAAATTCACTCTGTTTTGTTTTAATTCTCTACTATGCTGCTACTTTCAAAGTGTCCAGAGTGTGCTGTATAACTGAGCTTGCTGTTTTAATTGGCTTGTTGATTTGGTTAGCCTCTCTCGAAGTGGTAATATCATTACTACGACTAAAGCTGAAAGATAGTCTTTATGGCAGCTATATAATGCTCATTCCATTCAAATTCTAAATATCAAAGGTGTGTCATGTATATGGCTAGGATAATGAAAATTATGGACACTTTATGGGCTTTGGCAACTTATTTTTAATGTTATATTTATCTACATGAAAATCACTTCAGTTATTTTCATTTCTTAAAACTATATTGGAAGACCTCTATAGCCAGGACAGTATAGCGGTTTGGAGCTAGGGCCAACTTTGCACAGGTGAATGAATTCCTACATGCAGCTCAGGTTGTCTTAAGACCCATAAGCTTTCTTTCTTTTTTTTTTTTTTTTTTTTTTTTTGTGATATTTGATCTTGAAAGCTGGTATGTTTAGTTTATTTTTTTATTACAGTGCCGTTTGGCCAAGGATTAACTTTTTTAGATTACCAATTTATGACTGTTTGAATGTTTTTATATAAAGCATTTTGTACCAAGATTCTAAATTCTTATTTTATGGGGTTGTTGGTGCCAGACGCACACTGGCTTATGTCTAATCAAGATATATTGCTCAAACAATAAACTTTAAAAATGATGTTTCAGCACTGGAAATGGTTTCAAAAGGAAAAAAAATAATTCCTGTTTTAGGTAATAATACCTTCCATTTATAACTTTGTATTCTGACATTTTTCTGGTTTACAAAGATCTTTATTGTTTCTACAGTTATTGGTAATTTTTCTTAAAAAATTATTCAAAGCCAAATGTCCTACTGTTTGTAGTATTTTTTTCCACTCATTCATTTAAGGCATTTTAATTTATTGTGTGTCTGTTATTCTTGTCTTTTTGTTCATACATGTATTTATTTTTTTTTTTTTATTAAACGTATATGTACCTGGCACACGAGGAATAACCACATGCTACCCTTATATTCTTATGCTCAAAGAATGATGCCCTAAAAAATTGTATTAAAGTTTTATTAAAGAAAGTGTAATTAATATACTGTATAATTGGATCTCTAGGATATATATATATATATATATATATATATATATATATATATATATATATATATATATATATATATATATATATATATATATATATATATATATAAAAGATTGTACAAGATCATGTTTAAAAAGGCTTATCAATCATACATGCCCGTTTGCTTTTATGGAAGTATTGTATTTCTGCAGGTGGGGAATAGTACGAATGAGGCCAAGTGTATGGGGGAGCAGGCAGGTGTGAGTTTAAAAAATCAGTACTGCACAGACCTCTAGAAAGGACCCCTTTATACATTTTTTAATGGTATAGTATAGTCTTCTAGCATTCTTACTTTTGGGGAGTAAAATGTGGTGTAAGTTCATGGCAATTGGTTATCTTGTTTTAGCTTTTGTGTTCTTATTTTGACTCATATAGTCCTAATCCCAGGGTGAACTGTAAATGTTGATTGCATTTAGTTTGCATCCTTTTCTTTTAGTTCCAAAAGTGATGGCAGCAGTGTAACTTTTACAGTATTTGCAGCTTTTGTCATGTGCAAAATATTGTAATGATAAATTATTGCTAAAATAAATTAATTGTTGGTTGTCCTGATATAAATAATCTATATTTAAAATTGTCCCCATTGAGGAATTAAGAAGCACTTATTCCATAATTCCTGAACAGGAAACAAAGATTATTATTGTGACTGTTGGTATTTATCTATTTTATCCAAAACATAATAATGTATGTAGATATTTCTGTTTTTGACTTCCATGGTAGGTACATATTTTGTTAAATTATCACTGTTTATGTATTAAATACAGTAATCCGTCCTCGATCGCGGGGGTTGCGTTCCAGAACCCCCCGCGATAGGTGAAAATCCGCAAAGTAGAAATGCAAATATATCTTCCTCTTCAAAGGAGTGCGCGCGTCAGGAGCAGAGAATGTCAGAGAGAGAGAGAAAACTAAACGAGCAAAAATCAATAGGGCTGTTGGGCTTTTAAGTATGGGAAGCACCGCGTTAAAGCGGCCACAATGAAGGGATCAATGTGAACTGTAGGGCTGGGCGATATGGCAAAAAAAAAAATCTAGGTTTTTTCATAAAGTTTGACCGATTCACGATTTCGATTTTTTTTATTGTGTAACTAGTCAACTTAAAACATTACAACAACATGACTTAAGTAACATTCTCTTTATAAGTAACTTGAAAAACCATCTGGTTAAGGAACATTGTATTTTTAATGGCCATACCATACATAAATTGGTCAACAAGGTGTAAATAAATGTAAAACAAATTCACGAGTTAAATATCTTTGCAGAAGATTTGAATGAAATATGGAAGTAAATATTGTGCAATTTGAATTAAACATTAAATACTTCTGAATATATAGTAAGAAAATAACCATTTTAACCAATGTAAACATTACATCAGTCAACTCAAAGTTATGCAAATTTTCAACAGTAAACAAAAAACAAACAAAAAAAACTCTACTTTGTAGACCATCGTGCAAACATAAAACATGTTGTTGATAAGTCACATGTAAATGTTCTTTACAGGTTTCTTGAGAGGAAGACCAGTCTGTCTACTGTTTCAGGCTTTAGAGATGCTCTGTGACAGGTTATAATGTTCCCACCTGCACTGAACACCCTCTCAGAAGGGGTACTGGTTGCGGGAATACAGAGGTATTTTTTTGCAAGTTTGCTGAGCCTGGGAAAGATTGTCTCATTAGCCTGTGAAGTGGGTCTGTGTCTGAATCTACATCAGGAGACATCAAATAGGCTGTCAGCTCGGCTTTGACTTTGTCTTCTTCTGATTGAATGACAGGTTGTGATGCTGGTGCCGTTTTCTTTAAAAAGCTTGCCAAGGTTTTCTTCCTCTTAGCCCCAGCCTCTGTTCTTCCTGCTCCACGTCCTGAGTCATCTGAACTGTTGTCTCAAGATTTTTGTCTGGCAACAAAGATATCAGCTCTTTAACAACTTTTTGCTTGATTCCCTCCAACTTGTCATGTTCGAGTTGTACGGAACCTGGGATACATCAGAGAAGCTATGTTGAGGAGTTCATCTGTGACAGGGTCGCTGTAATTGCAGTTGAGGTACTGCATTATGGTGCTTTTGATGCGTTTTGTTAAATCTGTGTCATCGTCTTGTGCTCGTAGAATGCTACTGTTAAAGAGATGGAGCACTGGTTTGAGGTACGAGACACTCGCATATGCTTCACCTGACAATGCATGAGTGAACTCTTGCAGAGGGCTTACAGCTTTATTTATGGATTCCATGACATCGATGTCTTGCCACGTTGGAACAAGCTGCTGAGTTTTTTTATCAGAGCCAAGAACCCGAGCTATGGCTTTCTCCTGTTCTAAAACCCTCTCGATCATCTTTTGTCTTGAACCCCACCTGGTGGGGGTCTCCGTAATGAGTTGATGAGAAGGTAGGCTGAGCTCAGCCTGTGCAGATGCAAGATCTCTTCTCTTTTTCCAGCTGAAGGAAAACACACTTACAACTTTCTTGCACACTGCAACTGCACGGTCAACTCTGTGGTTTTTCACACCATGTTCTGTTAAAACAAAGCAAAAAAAAAGATTTGAAATAGCAGTTCATTGTACTTTGACAGAAATATTGTAAAGAGCTTTCTCCTTCCTAACTGCAGAATATGAATCTATAACCAACAAACTCATGTTAAGTGATTGGCACTGTTATTACAAAAGCAAAACAATAATAATCATCATCATCATTTCAGCTATTAATGAAATAACATCTGAATAACTGCGATTTTAATGCTTGAATTATTAATCATACTTACCAATGGCATTGTGAAGACGATGTCCAAAGCACTGAAGATGGGTCCAGTCGTTCATCTTCATTGTTTTGATCATGTTCGTTCCACTGTCAGTGGTCACACACACCTGTCGATCCTCCACAAGCTTCCAAGACGCCAGCGCATCTTTAAGCCCATGACCAATTATTTCCCCAGTATGATCGTCAGGAAAATAACATGTCTGAAGGCAAAAACTTCGCAGTTTCCATTCTGCGTCAACATAATGGGCTGTAAGGCTCATGTAAGGCTGAAGAGTACGACTACTCCACAGGTCAGTCGTCGTAGAAAAAAAAGATGCCCTTTTCAAGCTGCTCCGCTACTTTTTCACGTGTTTCAGTGTACATTCGGGGAATAGCTACGTCTTTGAAATATTTGCGGCTCGGCAACTTGTATCTTGGATCAGCAGTGTGTAGCATTTTTATGAACCCTGGCTTTTCGATGGTGTATATGGGAACCATGTCCTTAGCGATATGAAACGCCACAGCATCTGTCATTTCTTTCCATCGGGGCACCTTTTTGTCGTATGGAACGGAATTGGAAAATGATACCGCTAATGACATCTGGCGTTTTGCAATTTTAGGTGGACCTTTTGCACTTGGACTTGGCTTGTTTTCATCTCTTAACTTTGAGCATTCTTCCCATTCAGCTTGGTGCCTTTGTCGCAAATGTTGGAATAAATTAGTGATGCTGCCACTGCCGGTTGAAACTGACTTTCTGCATATTTTGCATTTGACAAAAGTTTGTTCGACGTCTGAACTCTCAAATCCGAACCATTTTCAAACCACAGAGGAAACGTTACTACCTTTCTTTGGCACAAGGTCATCCTGACGTGAAGAGCCGTCCATCTCTATGATATTATTTCTGTAGCCTATTACGTTCCTTCATAGAGCACTGTACTCACAGGTGAGAGGTTAATTAGGCACGCCATCATGTGTTCGGAGTCGGACAAGCCTCTTAATTATTCTGCCATAGGTGCAATTACAATGTATCTAATTTTTTATTAAAAAATCGCGATACCTCGATTTAATAAAAAAAATAAATCGTCTTAAAACGTAAATTCGAATTAATCGAAAAAATCGCCCAGCCCTAATGTGAAGGTAGCCTTTCAGCATTTTTTACAGGCGCGACCGTATCTTCTAAGCAAACTGCCCCTCTGCTCACACCCCCTCCATCAGGAGAAGAGAATGTCAGAGTGAGTGAGGGAGACAGAGAAAAGCAAACAATCAAATATCAATACGGGCTGGGCTGTTAGAGCTTTGAAGTGTGCGAAGCACCACGCGGGAAGCATATCATATATCATTGAGGAGTTTTATTTAATACGTGCTCTGATTGGGTAGCTTCTCAGCCATCCGCCAATAGCGTCCCTGGTATGAAATCAACTGGGCAAACAAACTGAGGAAGCATGTACCATAAATTTAAAAGACCCATTGTCTGCAGAAATCCGCAAACCAGCGAAAAATCCGTAATATATATTTAGATATATACTTACATTTAAAATCCACGATGGAGTGAAGCTGCGAAAGTCGAAGTGCGATATAGCGAGGGATCACTGTAAATGATACCTCCAGACTTACATATTTAAAGTTGATTATTCCCAGTACCTATTTTATCATTATTTCCTTTATTCATTTATTGTCACTAGTATTCACCAAAATTTTTTTTTTTTTAAAGTATAAAGGATTAATGCAGTGTCTCTTACCTATGGCTCAACAGAGTGTATTTTTTCAGTGGTGCAATTTCTATTGATATGTTAAAATATTACATAAATGCGAGAAATTAAGTGTGTCTGTGTGTGTGTGTGTGTATAATATATTATCCAAGAAAAATTGGGCTTTATCTGGGTAAAGTGTGACCTACCCATGGATTACGTTATTTGAAATTCATCTTTTTTCACCCTAAGGTTACTTAGATTATGTTGGAAAGTCATATTTTATTCCAGTATTACCAGGTCTTTTGGATAATGCAAGTTTTCCCCGGTAATGCTAGGTTTATTCAATTTTTGGGCTTCTCACACACACACACACACACACTGTACAGGAGCTGTTGCATCACAAATTATTTATGCACAGTTTTTTTTTGGGACTGACTGAAAGAACTATTAATTCTCTATGCAGACTGCTTTGTGTGGATCATATTATAGAATTAGGGTAGCCATTTTTGCAGAGTGATTAACACAAGGTGTTCAGTCTCGTTTGAGAATGAGAACTGTGCCTAATTAACTGTAGAATTGTTAATAAAACAAAGCTGTATACACTATTAAACTATTTAAGCTGGCAATATTTAGAGTTCTCTTTTAATAATTAGTTTTAAAAAAGATTCTTGACAATTCATGCAAAAATAGGAAATTACATTAAAAAAGTGTTGCTCTTGTTGTATAACACTGTTACTTTCGTTGTATACTTTTGTTGTTTAGTATATAGTGTACAAGCTTTCATTGCAATGTCTTTTTTTAATGTGACTTGTTTATAGTAAAAAAAAAGAAAATTTTATTTTTGCAATCTAAGTTTTGTTAAAATATGTATTTTTTTTTTTTTTTTTGTCTTAGGTTTGTTTGTGGCATTGGGTCTAAGTGGAGTGGTTCCTACTTTACACTATGTGATCTCTGAAGGATTTCTGAAGGCTGCTACCATGGGACAGATGGGTTGGTTGTTCCTGATGGCCACTCTGTATATCACTGGTGCCTGCCTTTATGCTGCACGCATCCCTGAAAGGTTCTTTCCTGGGAAATGTGACATCTGGGTCAGTTTCTGTTTATTTTGTGTATATATGCGTGTGTGTGTATGTGTGTATGTGCGTGTATGTGTCCGTGCATGTATGTAACCTGATTTTAGGAGAGGCTAGTTTAGACTGATGTTACCGGCCATCCTATCCACTTATATGTATATAAATACTTGCGAGCAAGGCAAGCTAGCTCTTTGTATACCAGAGCATGTGTGGACCACCACTTTAGGGGGCAATCCTCTATGCTGTTGATGACAGGCTCTTCTTTATAGCGCTCCAGACATTTTTGACTACATCCCTCCTCTTCCTCATCAGATTCCGACTCTGAAGCCACTAAGAGAGATGCTTTCTTCTGTGGGAGTTCTGATTTTGCAGCTTGTACTGGTTGCTGTATCTCTTCTGTGAGGATGCCAGCAATCAATGACCACATGTCAGCTCTGTGTAGGCACTTAAAGTCCTTAAACCTGGGGTCAAGTGCTGTAGAAATCTTTAGCTATGTATTGTTTGTTTTTCTCCTTCCGTTTCTCCATGGTAAAGATTTGCTTGAACTTTTATTTTATATGCTGGGTCATCCTCTGAACTCCGCATCACCCAAGACAGATGGCATAAAGCAGGCAGCACCACTGAACATGGAACAAATTTCTGTCCTCCAAGGAGTTCAGTCAAGTATCTGCCAAAATCAATTCAATATCATTTAAATTGTGAGAGCCTCGTTTGCATTTGTATTCACTTGTACACAAAAACCAATACCAAAACAGCTGTTAGATAGAATTGAGGATTAAATAGAGGCCGTCATACTTAACTATAATTGGACTTTATTAGGCCTGCACAGTGCAACAGTTTGTTTTTTATAATCCAATTTGAAATTTAAAAAACATTATTTTCACAGGAGAGTATAGGCAATGAGTAGAGGTTGGTAAGTCCACCTCCCAGTCCAACTTAAACTCTGTGCTACTACAGTAGTGTTGTGTCACCTGAGGAGGCGACTCCTGCTACTAAATGTCTCATCTGACACACAAAATGTACCATTTTAACGCACAGTGGCTAAAAGATTTCCCAGTCTCTTTTTTATGATCAATCCAATGTTTTGCAGGTACTGATAAGCATTGGGAGAAATGTTGGCAGGCACAATGCCGTACATTACTGGAAACTCGATTTTAATAAGGAATAATGTATAAGCATAGCTTTTCAGAAAAGAAAATAAATAAAATACTACATGAAATATTGTCGTCTGTGATCACTGCTAATGACGCACAAAGAAATAAAAGTTAATGAGGAGGTTCTTAAAATCAAAAAGTGAACATTACGTACTGTATCGCAAAAGACAAACATCCCTTCGCAAAATTTGGCCTACTCATATTTACAACATAGAAAATGGCATAAACATCTATCCGAATTATGACAGCCATATACTAAAGGACCGGACAGTATAAAAGGAGAACCTGCTGCTAAAGTAAAGACACTCCACGCTCCCACTATGTGTATTTCAATTAAATAGATTAAATGAAAAAAAAAAAAGGGTGTATTACCTGCAGGGCTTGAGCAATGCCTCCAGCTTCTGAAGTTTCTCCAGCTCAGCATTTGTTGGCATGGCCACATTAGTTTTATGTAGGGCTAGTGCATCTCTTAGTGGTTGTTTGGGAACGGTGAAGCGTGTGTGAAGAAACAGAGTGGAGTTCCATCTAGTTGGCACGTCTTGTACGAGTGTCTCAGTCTTTACCCCATGTGCGACTAGCTGTTTCAAGTTCTGCAGTATTGGATAGATTATGCTTGAAGTACCCCACCACTTTTCTGCATTTGGAAAGTGCACCGTCAAATGCACTATTCTGCAGAGACTTTGTGACAGAATTTTGAATACTGTGCACAATGCATGGCAAGTGTTTCAAACGGCAGCTGTCTCGCTGCTGAAAGTAAATATTATGCACTATATGTGCTGATTGTGCTTATTTTTTTCTCAGCCATAAAATGTTCGACACATGTTTTGGCTTGATGTCTCTCCAATATTTTCATGACCGTCAAAGCATGTGAATGCAGTTTCCATCACTTTTCATTGATATAATTGGTTGTAACCCCGAGGTGGTTATGATTTCCTAGTGATGTCCAGTAGTCACCAGTAAGGACGACCGTCTCCGTGAACTCACTCCTTAGCTAGTTTTGCCCTCTCTGATTCATACAGCCCGTGTATACTAGTTAAGACTGTGTCTCTTGAGGGTAATTCATAAGTTGGGTCGTTGGATGCGATCCGAATGATGTCACGCAGACCTTCATCCTCCACTATGTAAATCAGTCTGCATGCTGTGGCTATCCATTTAGCAATTGTTAATTTGCTAGAGGTTGATGCTTCCATTGGTTTCTGCCAGACACTCTTGAGCATGGCCTGTCGCCTATTACCTGGGCTAATGCTGTTATTGTAAAATGTATGCTTGGCTTGCATTTGATATTGTAGACTGCTTGTACTCTGGTGATAACTAAGTTGGCTCAGTTTTGGCCCAGTCAGATGAATTTTGTACAGGTACACTCTTACCTGTCTTGCCTTGTGATGGAACTTGCCCAGGCTGTGATAAACTATTGCTGTTATTATTTATGATCATACATTTTTATCAAGCACATTCAGTAAATTGATAAATTTAGACCTATTGATTTACCCAGGCAATTGGGTAATCATCAGATTTCTGTACTTTTAACAACTTGGTATTAGAATAAAATAGCATAGGTCTTTATCTATTTTACTAAAATTGGTTTATTTTGTTTATATTACAGGATTCCGTCTGATCTAGATTTGCATTAGCTTATTTTGACTGTTAAGGCTATTAAACTTATTTTTCCTACCATTGCTTTAGCATGCGCTTTTCTTACATTTGAACCATGATTAAATTTGG
The DNA here is from genome assembly GCF_016835505.1 of Polypterus senegalus. NCBI lineage: Eukaryota > Metazoa > Chordata > Cladistia > Polypteriformes > Polypteridae > Polypterus > Polypterus senegalus. Next base: position 1,201,394 of record NC_053161.1, read on the forward strand.
AGAACCCTATACTGAGATATACTGATCAGGCTCTTTTAAAGAAAAAAAACTTTAGAGTGTTCTACTCAAAGTTTACAACAAACTTTCTTTTAAATCTGATATAGTTGCTTGTTTGAAAATTGCTGGCACCTCTGAATATTCATACAAATAAAAGCCATACAGTAAGTAAATTAATAACTGACTGGAAAAAGAGTGTGTTTTGCAATAGCTGTCTTTGTCTCCACACAACATTAAATGTAAATACCGTGCCCGTCATAATATTTGGGGCAAAGACACATTTTCCGTTGATTTACCTCTCTGCTTGTTTAGAATTGCAAGTCAAACAATTCATATGTGATTAAGGTGCAGATTCCATACTTTCATTTAAAAGTATTTGCCTACTTTTCAGTTTCACTGTGTAGAAATGACAACAGTTTTTTTTGTACAGCTTGAGGCCAGTAGTAGTGCATTCCTGTTGTGTTTTTTAGCAGCCCGGTTAAAATTAAGTTGACATTTAAATTTGAAGGCTACTGGATTTGGTTTAGCATTTGTTTTTCAGAGCTTTGCAGAAGGACTTTGGAGCAGAGAATTGCAACAGAGTAGCATTATCCTATTTTAATTTAACTTTTCATGGTTTTCAAATGTGTGAATCCAATAATTAAATTCAATATTTGATCATGGTTCTTTTCTTTAAGAACAAGTATTATTCCATGCATCTGGTATAATTTTATTTTGAAATGTTTAGTTTGTATCTAGCATACTTCTGTATCCAAGCAAACAAAATGCTAATGATATTAACTGTGTTCTCTTTATTTTATTTTTATATATATATATATATATATATATATATATATATATATATATATATATATATATATATATATATATATATATATATATAAAATAAAAAGTTACTGTATGGTGAATTTCTTTCTTCTCAATTGGTAGGTGATACTAATTTGTTGCATATTGTATAGCTGGTTCCACATGAGTATATCAAATATATATTTAAAAACAAGTGGAAAATTGCAGTGGGACTGGAAAGTGGGAGAACTAGCCTCTGGCCCTCAACCTCTTTAAGTTTTAATGAAGCTTCCACTAATCATTTTTTATTTTCTTCCTTTATAGTTCCACTCGCATCAGCTGTTTCATATCCTGGTTGTTGCTGGTGCCTTTGTTCATTTCCATGGAGTGTCTAACTTACAGGAATTTCGGTACATGTCTGGAGGAGGCTGCACAGAAGACCAAACATTGTAAAAAACAGCAGCACAAGCAGGAGAATGTGGCCATGACTAAGACATTGTTCATGCTGAACTGCTTTTTGTAAACTCCGTGTTTAAATATTAAGACTCTTCTACGCACAACTACAGAGAATTTTTTGAAAACCAATTAAATATAAATATATGTAGATAAAAAAATTTAAATTATATATACACAAATACATTTCAAAACAGTGTGAATTTACTAAATGCCATATTTAATTTGTGGGGAGAAAAAGTAATATTGAGATTAGCCAAAGCAGGCTTTAAGGTACGTTAATAAATAATGCTTTAGGCCACTTTGTGCAACTGCTTTCTAATAATGTATAAGATACAGCATTTTCCTTGTAAATAAGATTTCTTATGTTTGTTTGAATATATTTATAGCAAGAAATTATGTAATCCCCATGAAACCATTTTTTAAAGTGTTCCAAACAGTACCACACACTGTTAAATCAAACTTTGCACAAGTTATGTGAAATCAAGTATGCAGGGCCAGGGAAGAGCACATTGCTGTTAGCCAGATGTTCATGGTCTAAAAACCTCTCCAGGGATCTGAACCCATGTGACCATCTAGTATATGGTTAAAAATCGAGATTCCACAGCTGTGTCGAAAAGTGGCTTTAGCACAATATTATGAAGAAGAAAGCCACCTCTTTGTGCCTTAGCTCCTCACTGCTGTGATACATGGGACTTGACGTGCTTCCTGTATTCTCCAAATACAAATAACTTCACTTGCACTTTTTCATGAGAGCACTTGTATAGTTAAGTGAGTGTTTGCAACTTGTGTGAAGACAACTGTGGTTTATTGCTAAAATTACTCTGATAACAAACATTATAAATTGTATCAGATAATGCATAACTGAGATTGAAATGATGATCTTAACGGTTATAAATTTTCTTTGTGACTCTGTTCTTGTAAACCATGTAATAAAATCATTGCATAGTTTAAAGACATATTTGCTCCTTTCCTCTGGAACTGATAGTCTTTTTTTTTTTCTCTTTCTCTCTCAGAGACAAAAAATGATTATACATACCATTTAGTACACTTTACTCACTTAATGTGTACTACCTAGGTGTCCTGACCACTTTCTGGTCTGAAGCTCATGAGAATTAAGAGGTGTTGCAGCGGGTTCATTGATCTGTTGTATGTTTTAAATTGTGCTTATAGCATCCTTGATACAAACAATCAAAAAATAGTTTTGTCCTCTGCATACAGTGTTAAAACAAAGTGTTCCATTTGTTCTATATCTATCTGGCTTAACATGTTTAATTTTTGTCTCTTTAGGATCTTTGCATTCATGGGGAGCTGTGTTCACAATCAGTTTATTTTTAGCTGTTAATTATTTAGACCTTGATTCTCATACAAATTGTAAAATGCATTTAATTGAATATTAATAAAAAATGTCAAGTTACTGATCTGTAAAGACTGTTTATACACTGTTTCCTGACACAATCATGCTTCTGAGTCTTCAGATTTCTGTCCATGTTGCTTCAGATACCTCTGACTGTTCTAGCGATTGTTAGAAGACCCAGCATAGGTATAATACAAGAACTTTCATCACTGATCAAGAGATTAGCACAGCATAGCCAACTGCACTTTACACTGTCATGTTTGGTGAGATGGAGTAAAAAATATACATGCCTTCAAAACTGACCACCTTTTTGGATTTGCTTGTGCTTGATGGATGGTTTTTTTGAGTTTACAGTTGGCACATTTCAAACCTGTTTGTGTCTGTTTATGGTGCTACATCATTATGCTTGAGAAACAAACCTGAGTGTCAAAGTATCAGGTTGCATTTATGATTAGTGTCACTTTAGCCAGTGGAATCAGTGACCTGAATAAAGTGTTGTGTGTGTGTGTGTATACAATAGGATCAACTACTTCTAGTGTTTCTGCTGACATTGTACAACAAAAGAGGTCCACCATCTCCAGGTTGTCACAGCATAGTGCATCACTGGCAGCCAAATCCTTTGTGAATGTGAGAGCAATCCTGACATTCCATACAAACCATATTTAACTTAGTACCAAGGAAGTACTTGTTGCAAATGCTGAAACTTTTCCTGTGATCCTGCCTTTTACAATGTGAAAGATGCTTTAATAAAAACAAAGTGCTGCCACTACATCAATTTGGTATGTGTTGAATTTATGGACATGCTTTAGGTTTCTAATGCCACTTGTTTTGTTTGTTTTCTTTTTGCATTTGTTTATATGGCCTTTACTTACCTGTTCCATTATTTAAGTTTAGGTCTTTGCTGTACTTCTACACCTAAAACACTTGTTTGCTTGTTTATTAGCAGTTTAAAATTTTTGTCTTGAAAATGTAGGGATGCATATGTGAGTCTTCTGAAATGGACTGGTATCTTTTGCCCTGGTTTTTAACCTTGTCTGAATTTTGTTTTTTTGAGAATGTTATGTCTGGTGGCCCATCATCTTGTTTCCTACATTATCTGTTTTTTTGGGGGGTGTTTTAATGTGCAGGTGATGAGGTGGATTACTCAGTTGCCTGTAAAAGATTTCCCATAGTAGATACAAATCCAGAATTGCACCATCTTCCCTTTTACAGTTTTTACATTTGTCTGAAAGAATTTTCCACTCAACACAATTGACAAGACCAACTAACAAAAGAAAAATATATTGACTGTATTATAAATAGAAATCCTTGACAATAAAGGCTCTTTTTTGGTGTACGGGCTAAATTAGTAAGCCTACTGCCTGCATACTGATGAGACCAGTTTTTCATGTTGAAGAAATATGTGCAAATAATGGAATGTGCCAATTTCAAGTCCATGTTTTTTTTAATCTAAATAATTGAAAAGGCTTTATTGTGCTTGTGAAGAGATTTATTTTTTCACTTGTGACTTATGCAAAAATGCCAATGCAAAAACTACTTTCTCTAGTACAATAGCTGAACCCTATCCTAGCACCTTCAGGTCTTGGACTAAATTAAAGTTGCCAGTTGTGCTTCACTGCACGTATGTGGGAATTGAATACAGCCCAGAATATTGGAAATCATTTGGGAAGAATGTGCAAAGCCAGACAGTTAGTTCTTAGGGGAATTACAGTGGTAGTTATTACCACCTTGCTGCCTTCCGTTATCTTGATCCAAGTTTTATTATTGCTGTCTTTTAACACTGTATAGTGGCAACTTTATCCATTGTAACACACAATTGCACACTCATATAAGCACTTACACTCACTGTGGCAATTTAGCATCACAAAGTCGTGTCACATATACAACTCTGGAATGAGGGAGGAAACCAGAATAACCTCGCAGGCCAGTGACCTTATGAATAACTGAACACAGACTGCCAGAGATGTTAGTCACATCCTTGTTCGTAATAAAAGAAAATCTAACAGAAAATGTGCTAATACATTTATAATTTGGCTTGGAGTATAATGTTTTTTCATCAGTGCCCTGAAGGAAAGTGCTTGTAGAAAACCGAGCATTCAGAGCAGTTTGAGCAATATATTTGAACAAAGAATGTAACAAGGTTAATAAGTGAAGAATTCATTATACATCTATTTCCATATTCTAAAATATGCTTATTATTCCCAGTACTAATGCCATGTCTTGGGTTAGTTTCTGCTGTATTCCTGAAGTTGATAGAATAGGCTCTGGTTAAGTAATTTTGAGCCATATAGATGCATGGATGTATACATACAGCATTCACATGTAGTGAGTCTTGATATGAAAATTAATGTTAAAAATTAAAGTGTGCTAAATAAGAATGAACTTATAAAATTCAATCTGGTGGCGAGGCCTAACAAATTATGAAAATACCAATATATTAAATCAATACAGTATGAATCAAAACAAATGACAGTTTTGCTGGTTTTATTGAAGTCCAATGCAAACCATACATGACTTTATATGTAGTGTCTTTTATTATTTAAGAACTCCTGTAATCTTTTTATTTAAGTAACCCTATTCTTACTGATGAAAGTGTGCTCCTGCACTGGCTGTCCCATTTATTTGCTTATAATATCGACTGAGAGTCCTGTTGTCCTTGTTGGAATTATGTTGTTCTCATCAATGCAGGCCATAGGAAATTGTAACTGCATCTTGCTTATTTTGTTTTCATTAAGCCATTTGATTGTTTCTTTTCATGCTATTTAATCCCTGCTTAAAAATGTAATTGTTTCAACATTTTGTAATATGCAAGACCTCACAAGGACATTTTTGATTCTACAGATGATCAGTAGATGGCAGCAAATCCTGCTGAAAGAGTTCACTTCTTGTTAGAAATCCATCCATTTTCTTAACCCGGTTCATCCAATTCAGGGTGGATGAAGTGCTTCTATTAAATGAAAAATCTTGACTGCCGCTTGACAAGAAGTCAGCTTTCTATGATTCCCTCATAACTGATAAGATTGGAGTATTCTTTATTAATGGTATACAATGGACTATGGAAGTGGGGCATTTATGAAGAAGAGTAATTGAAGGCATTTACTTTATCCTGGGCATCATATGGCACAAGATCTGCTTAGCTTTAAAGTGAACACTGACTGAGATGGTGAGTGTAAAGAATGAAATATTAAGTACAAAACTGATGTTGAGTTTTCACTTTTATTGACTTTGGCATATAATGAATTTGATCCGTAATAATAATGAAAACAATTAACTGCTCACTCATGCCACTGAGTGTATCTGACCATTTTTATAATGCTACTTTTCAATCTGAGCAAACAATTTTTTTTGAATAGGTAGCATAGTGGCACAGTATTTAGTGCTACTGTCTCTTAATTCCAAGACAATTGAGTTTGGATTTTCTCTCAATATCTGTGTAGGTTTTTTCCTCTTTGGTTTTCTTCCCAAATCTAACAGCCATGAGTATTAAATGGTTACTTTAGCCGTAGAAGTGAAT